>NW_005353325.1:3087787-3090293 GCF_000412655.1 Myotis brandtii | reverse complement strand
GGTGACCAGGCCAGCAGGCAGAGTGGTTAGGGGTGATCAGGCAGGCAGGCAGGTGAGCATTTAGGAGCCAGCGGTCCTGGATTGTGAGAAGGGAAGTCCCAGATTGGAGAGGGTGCAGGCTGGGCTGAGGGAACCCCCTGCCCCTGTACATGATTTTTGTGCACCGGGCCTCTAGTTATAATATAAAATGATATTATATAATGTAGCAATAGGCTCCACCATAATAAAAAAAAAAAAAGGAAAGGTTTAGTATAGCCATTGCTTCACTAGAAAAGAGGCATCTTCTTAAATTTTGAGATAAAGGAAAGTGGAAGCATAGTTTATTGGTAAAGACCAAGTGTCAGACATAACCCCAGGATTTCCTGTGACCAAATCTGAGCAATAGAGCAAAGGTCGTGTCCTGGGAGGTGCTTTTCAAAAAGCCATTTGTGCTGTACAGAACAACGGCTTTGAAACACGCTCTGGCTTTTGTTGAGTGATGCCTCGGCTTAAAACCAGATTCCAAAGGGCTGATTCATATTGGTCAACGAATGGCTTGGACTTATTGCTTCAGCCCATAGCTATTTATTTCCTGACTAGTTTCCCACCCCATGAATCTCAAATAAATGTGCTTCTTCCATGGGTTCAGCCCTTTGCTTGCTCAGAACTCAATGTTAACCCAGCAGCATCCACTAAGCGGGGAGCTGGTGCCACTACAGTCATCCTGACCCCCAATTCTAGAGAAAGACTTCCACCCCTTCCCGCTCACCCCCAACCTCATATCTGCTTAGGGGAGGAAATGGGTCAAATGGGAAAAGACAGATGCTGGAACCATGTACGATCAGAAACACAGACAGTAAAGGGCCCATCTGGGCCCTCAAATGCCCTTGTCTCTCCCAGTAACTTTTAAAAGAGGAGGAGCGCCCTCGCTGGTTTGGCTCAGTGGATAGAGTGTTGGCCTGTGGACTGAAGGGTCCCGGGTTCAATTCTGGTCAAGGGCACGTGTCCAGGTTCCAGGGGCGGCAAGTGCAGGAGACAGCCAATCAATGATTCTCTCTCATCATTAATGTTTCTATCTCTCCCTCTCCCTTCCTCTCTGAAATCAATAGAAAAATCTTTAAAAAAATAAATAAAAATGAATAAGAAAATAAGAGTTAACCTAAAATTAAAAAGAGAGAGAGAAGGAGCAAAAAAGAAACAGTATTAGCATATTGTTCTTCAGAAAATATTTGAGTCCAACAAGGTGTCCAGCACCTTGGAATAAGAGCCCTGGGCAGTGCCCGCCTTCCCCGCTTACTAGATGTGCTACTCTGGGCAAGTCTCCTACTAGTCTGAGTATCCCTTTCCTCATCTAGACAATGCAAATAACACCTCCTAAAATCTAGCTGTGGCAGATTAAAGATGGCCATATACTTTTTGACATTGTCACGTGAGTAACGCCAATTTGGACTCTCTGGTCCAGTTCAGCCACCATCCACATCCCAGCAAATGACCCCAGTCAACACCACTTGGGACAGAAGGATTGCCCAGTCAAGCTCTGCCCAAGCTTCTAACCCTAATACATCGTTTATTACACTTCTAGTGACCCGGTGCACAGATTCGTGCACATTGAAAGGAAATTAATTAGAAGGTGGCCAGCGGGTCGGGACTGGGCAAGATGGCTGGACATGCCCTGGAGCCAACCTCCTGTGGTCCCTCCCTGGCCGGCCACACCTAGGTGGCACCATGGCTTGGAGCAGGCTCCCTCCAGCAGGTGGGATCCCTCGGCCTGGCCTGTGGGGATCAGGCCAAAACCGGCTCTCCAACATCCCCTGAGGGGCCCCAGAGTGCAAGAGGGCACTCTGCAAAGTTGCTGTCGTACAGGGCATGGAACGTAAATGCAAGTGTGCAGTAAACCAAATTCGGGGTGACAGTGCCCCAGCAACAACATAACCCATGGCTGAAGGTGGAATAACATGGTCCCACGAGGAATCAGGCTCCCTCCTCTCTGGTTTCGGGGTGCATCACCCGAGAACCACCGCTGCCAAGTCGCTGCAGCTTGGCAGCTCCTGTGTTGAGCGTCTGCCCCCTGGTGGTCAGTGTGTGTCATAGCTACTGGTTGGATGGTCGGACACTTTGCATATTACCCTTTTATTAGTATAGACTAGAGGCCTGGTGCACAAAATTCATTCAGGGGGGGGGGGTGTTTCTCAGCCCAGCCTGCACCCTCTCCAATCTGGGACCCCTCGAGCATCTCACAATCCAGGACTGCTGGCTCCCAACCGCTTGCCTGCCTGCCTACCTGATTTCCCCTAACCGCTCCTGCCTGCCAGCCTGATCACCCTCTAACCACACCCCTCTCAGCCAGATCAACGCCTAACTGCTCCCCTGCCAGTCTGATTGCCCCCAACTGCCCTCCCCTGCCAGCCTGGTTGCCCCCAAACTGCCCTCCCCTGCAGGCCTGGTCCCCCCACAAACTACTCTCCCCTGCCAGCCCAGTCACCCCTAACTACCCTCACCTGCAGGCCTGGTCCCCCCCCCCCCCACC
>NW_005353325.1:3064641-3087767 GCF_000412655.1 Myotis brandtii | reverse complement strand
CTTGTGGCCACATGGGGGCGGCCATCTTGTGTGTTGGAGTGATGGTCAATTTGCATACCAGTGATGACTAATTAGCATATCCAGTTGTAGCTAATTAGCATATCCCTCTCTTATTATATAGGATAGCATATCCCTCTCTTATTATATAGGATAGATAATAGATCATCAGAACATTAGATAAAAAGGCAATTGTGAGAATCAAAAAGAAATTATAGGTGGAAAATAATTTGTACACTACAAAGCAGCATGGTTTGGCCATATTATATAAAGGAAGGAATATAGGCTCTGACCACAGTTTACAATTATTAACTTTTGTGATATTTGCTATTACTGTTTAGGGAAGCAAAGTCAATTGCCATCAGGTGACAATGGTGGAGATGAAAAGAAATACATATGACTTCTTGGCCTTTGATGAGAGCCAGCGCTTTGTGAGTCAGGGATACAGCGCAAACAACAGCTGAGAAAAGAATATGCCATTGGGCTTTATTTCCTTAAGGAATTTGGAGCCATGGTTTCTTCCTCCCCCCCCCCCTCCCCATGACTATATTCACCTTAGAGTATTTTGAAATAATAATCTCTGTTAAGAGTTTGTCCACTGTAAAGCAGGGGGAGAGATTTGGATGTTTCATTTACCCCCAGAGGACTCTGTCTTCCCCAATCCACAGACCACCCCACCCCCCAAGTTTGGAGTCACTGGGTTATCTTAGTAACCCACTTCACTTAGTCAGTCGGGCTGCTATAACAAATCACCATAGACAGGGGCTTACCCAACAGACCTTTCTCACAGTTCTGGAGACTGGGCGTGCAAAATCAAGGTGCCAAGAGATCCAGTGTCTGGTTTGCAGATGGCTGTCTTCCTTGTATCTGCACGTGATGAAGAACAGAAACAGAGAGAAAGTTCTTGCATCTCTTCTTATGAGGCCGCTAATCCTGTTCATGGCAGCCCCATCCTCATGACCTGATCACCTCTCTCAAAGGCTCCATCTGCTCCTACATTACTTGTTAGGATTTCAACATATGGCTTTGAGGAGGCGCACAGACTCAGTCCATCATACCTGTCCCCCTGAGCATGCTCAACAAACAACTTCGCTTAAATTTAAAAGGAATGTGGAAAAAGAAAGAGAGAGAAGAAAAACTGTATTCAACATTTTGCTGACTAGCTAAATATTTTAAGGAGGAAAAAAATCAAAGCGGAAAACTGCCAGAAATGTTAGAAAAATTGTACAAAGATATTGCTGGAAAGTTGCTTTATGGCAAAAAACAAAAAACAGAGAAATGTTTATAGTGTTTTACTCTTCCAGGAAGCAGCACAAACACAGGAATCTGTACAGTCCTTCTCTGCAGTATAAGCTGGAACTGAAGGGGATTGAGGCCCCCAGAATTCCCAATTATCCTGAATGGAATTATGGCATATACACTCTGGTGTTATCGTCATTAACAAGAGCCTCACATTTCCACAGAATTGATTCAATTTCTAATCTGCGGTTTCTATAATCTATCTATTGATAGATTTCCCCCAAAAAGCTTAAAAATAAGGCAAGCTAAGAGTATATTGTATTTTTCTGGGTTGACATAATATACCAGTTTACTAATCATTTCAAAGTCAGCTACATTGTCAAAGTCTCCCACGCGGTGCCCTGTTCCCAGAATGGTAATCTACCCTTCCCAACAATTTACCAGACTTTAGCCTCCTCCTTTAAGGCAGTCCAATGAGTCTGCTCAGAAGGGCCCAGCAATCAGCAGCACTGTGGTCAGCCACACCCTCACCCCACCCAAAACATCATGGCTTTTATTTTACCTCAGGAGTCAGAACAGCCAGGGTGTGCTAGGCTGGGAAGGTTAGAGGAGCTATGAATTACTAGGCTTGCACTGGAAGAATCGTCATCAGGTTAAAGGGTTTACATAATACCAGGGCTCCAGGTGCTTTCTGTTAAAACTAGTAAAAGGTGTATACCTTGACTGTCACAAAGCACACTACTGTATGATGGCATAACGAGATTGTTAAATGTGTTTATATCTCTGCTACAAGGATAGTGTCTTTGCAAGTATTTAAAAGATGCATTTGAATTTTCCCCTTATTCCTATTTCCCAGAAGCCTTCCATCTCTACAACTGAGTTTCTCCTGACCTATCTTCCAGTTCTTCTGCTATTTGCTAACTGCTTTTACTGAATTCTTACTTTCAGTTACAGAATTTTTGAGAATTCTAGAGTTTTTCTTTTTTCAAATCTGCTGTCATTTTTTTTATAGTTTTACTTTCCTGACAGAATGTTCATGCTTGACTTTTATATCCTTGAACAAAAGAAGCTTTTTTTTTAAAGTCTATATCTAATGAACCTCACACCTGAAGCCTGTTTCCCTTGTCTGTTGTTTTTGCTGATCACGTCTTATTACTTGTGTGCTCAGTAATTTTTGATTGTGTACTGGATATTGTGTATAAAAAAATTATTTGTAGAAATAATTTGAGATCTATTATCTTCCTCCAAGAAGGAATGTCAATTGTATTATTTTATTTTATTTACTTACTAGAGGCCTGATGGATGAAGTCCGTGCAAGAGTAGGCCTTCCTTCCCCCAGCTACCGGGACCGGCTTCCCTCTGGCACCCAGGACCCGGGCTTCCCTCCGGCCGCCAGCAGGCATCTGGGACCCGGGCTTCCCTTGTAGCTCCGGCTTTGTCTGGAAGGATGTCCGGTCTAATTAGCATATTACTCTTTTATTATTATAGACTAGAGGCCCGGTGCACAAAATTCATGCATGGGGAGAGGGGGGTGCCCTCAGCCCAGCCTGCACCCTCTCACAATCCTGGGCTGCTGGCTCCTAATTGCTCACCTGCCTGCCTGACTGGTCACCCCTAATTCCCCCCCCCCTGCCAGCCAAGTCACCCCCAATTGCCCCTTCCCTGCTGGCCTGGTCGCCCCTAACTGCCCCCCACTGCTGGCCAGGTCGCCCCTCACGGCCCCCCACTGGCCGGGTTGCCCCACGCAGCCTGCTTGTTCAGTCGTTTGGTCGTCCCTCACTAACCCCCCTGCCGGCCTGGTCACAGGCCACCATCTTGTGAGGGCATAAGGGTTAATTTGCATATTACCTCTTTATTATATAGGATTTTTCCAGGTATCTAGTGACAGCCAGAATCACCTTAATCTCACAGTTCAGGGCTAGAGACTTTTTATCCACCAAGATCAGGGCCTCTCAAACTGACATCACCTGTGTGTGGATCTTGTTAAAGTGCAAATTCTAATGTAGTAGAACTGAGGCAAGACTTGAGACGCCACAGTTTTAACAAGTCCCCAGGTGATTTCAGTGTTTGTGATGGTGCATTTTATGTCTCAACCTGACTGGCCACAGGTTGCACAAATTAAACATTATTTCTGGGTGTATCTATTAGGGTGTGTCCAGATGAAAGTAGTGTTTGAATCCATAGACTCAGTAAGTAGATTGCCCTCCTTAATATAGATGGGCATTATATGGTCCACTGAGGTCCACAGAACTCGATGAATAAGAAAGAGGCTGAGAAGGAAAAAAAAGATAGTTAATCTAATTTACTTGTGGACATTCTCAGAATAGCACACGAGTAAGGGAGGAGTTGCACTAGTGTCCTCTAGTGGACATTCTGAGAACAACACCCTACTAATGAATTGTAACCGTCTGCACTAGAAATTAACAGAAATTTGGGGAGATGCAGAAAGCCAGAGGAGATAAGAAGGAAATCCCTAAAGCACATGATGTGGAGGAGACAAAAGATTTTTAAAAACAATAGAATATATAATTATTCTACCTGAAGATGTTTGAGTTTCTATAATGTAAACCCCCTCTCTCTCTTTCTAGATGGTCAGTAGAGTATGCTGTCCACTGAAACACATGGTGTGAGTGCTTTATTTTACTTTGGAGGAAGTCAAGTAAAGAACCCAGTTCTATGTTTGCTTGGCACAGCACCGAGACAGTGCTTGCTGTCTGCGTGTAGACCTGCTTCCCCAGAACTTTGGGAAATACTGAGCATCTGCTGAGTGCCAGGCACTTCTAGGTGCATTAAATGCATCCTCTCCTTGCATTAACCTTGCATTGTAGCATAATCCTATTTAGAAATTCAAGAGTGGCTCTCTTATCCAGAGCCAAAAGGCCAGGAGACCCCAGCTGGCATCTGGGTTACATAATCTTGCAATATTGTCAGGGGATGATGTTGGTAAAGCACTTGGCTCAATAGAGGGTCAATAGTCAGTAGTTACTACTCAAGCTGTCTTTCGTATTCTGATTGGCACACTTGGCAATCAGGATCCAGAGATAAGGGATTTTTCAGTTAAGCTACACTTCCTACCATCTCCACCTGCCTAGCACAGTACAATGGATATGATAGACACTAAGTAAATGTTTGTTGTTGTCAGCTTCTCCACGTTCCCCAAGCATGAATAGGCTCAAGGACGGTCTCATTACTAAGCACTGATGCATAGTAAATTGCCCCAATACATAGTTATTAAGACAATAGTTATTATCTGACTAGATGGTTGGGCTTAGGTCTCTCATGAGTTGCAATCAAGATGGCAAGTGGGGCTGAAAAACAACTTGAAGCTTGACTTGGGCCGGAAGTTCCACATCTTAGGTGGGTCACTCCCATGGCTGTTGGCAAGTTCCTTACCCCTTCCCACTGGGCTGCTCATGACACAGAAGCTGGCTTCTCTCAGACCCAAGAGAGCGAGACTAAGGCAGGACCACAATATCTTTTATCACCTAAGCTTGGAAGACACATGCCATCTCTTTCACTTTATTCTTCTCATCAGAAGTGAGTTAGTAAGTCTAGCCCACACTCAAAGAGAGGCAAATTAGGTTCCACCTGGGGAAGGTAGTACCAAATCATTTGTGGGCATATTTTCAAAACCACCATGGGCCATAATGTCTTGCATATGGCTGTGTGCTCAATATGACACGCTTACTAAGTAGATCCAAGGAATGCCCTTGGATTGTGACATAAACCCTTTGGAAATTCTCTCTCTTGTCATTTTTATCTCTGCCCCAAAGATAAAACAACATTCAGAGCCCATTCCAGGTCTATGATGTTATGTGCCTCCCTGAAGAGCATTCCAATCACTATTTCTATGGAGACCATGCTCTTGGGCTGAATTCTCCCATCATCTATCTGCTTAATTCTAGGGAAGAAATTTCACTCCATGGGACCCCTCTGTGTGCTGAGGTGTGCTCCCTGAGCTGGTGACCTGACTGATTGGAGACATCACAGCGACGGAGTGAGATAAGCATGGGAGAAAAGACAGGTGATCCTACCACAGGTCGGAGGAGGATGATGATAGGCATGCTGCTACTGCTGAGTCAGCAACAGGTTTTTGTCCATAGTATTATTCTAACAATTAGACTTACTATTGAAACATTTCCCCCCTGCTTTGTCCCAAGAGGGATTTAAGACTGCTTGGTTTTTGTAAATAGTTCTTCCAGCTCATCAATAAATCAATTTCTTATTTTAAAGCATTACAAAGGTAAGACATTATAATGATTTTATCTCTAGTAGTAAAACTTTCTTATATTACCCTACATTGTTATTTTTATAAAAAATAACAAAAACAATTTAGAGAAATATTTATTAAGCAATATATTTTATAGATTGATAGAATTTCCCACTGAATAGATACCATACATTTTCAAAATTGAGGGTTTTGTGTATGTCGTTTCCCACTTTCATCCATCTTTTCTTTTTATTTACTTTTTGTTTTCCTTAGACTTGCTCAGTCAGTGAATTCTTGTTTTAAATAGTTCATAAAAAGTATTTCGGTGTACTCATATGAAAATGATGGTTGTTCTCATAATTGTGTCCTTCTTTGTAGGATCCAAATCTAAAAAACAAGTAATTGACATGTAAAAACCATTCAGAAAGGTATGCTCCTATGTAAAATTTCAACTATAATCCATTGTGCTTTTACTTATCTTTCATACAATCCGGAGAGATGTGATCAATTTATAAGACAGCAAATGAAGAAATAAAAAAGGATTCGTGCATCTGGGAATGGCAGACAAACATTTTAACCTTCAAAGTCCTCTTTCCATGGTTATGGATCACTCCAAAAGCACAGCTGTTTAAGAATTATTGGCTGATTTATTGAAAAATAAATCTAGATTTTTCTCTCTAGTCCTCAGCTCTAATAAAGTCCATTTTATAGGTGAAGGTGATGCCATTGTAAATAACCTGGTTATTTAAATACTAGTAGGCACATGCCCAGTAAGGTCTGGGTGGCGTGGGAGGGTGCTTGTCCATCAATCACACCTGAAAGCGAGTCAAGCAGAGTAGGCGTGGCTACTGCCAGTGTGCGAAACCGGAATGTATAAACTTCTACCAAAGAAACTCGCTCTCCAGTTGCAAGGGCTGCGTCCACACAGCTCAAGGCCATGTGGGGCACCCACAATGGACTGATAGACTTTAATCTGGCCTGAGTGCTGAACTACACCCAGCTGCACCATGGAACAGAAGCGCTGGACATTGGCCTTGCTTTTGACTCTACTAGGACCACAGCTGCACCTTTTCCAGGACTGGCTTAAGGGGCAGGGACTTTGGAACCTGAGAAACGTAACTTCACACAAATAAAGCCTTCTTCCACATCCCATTCACCTGTGCAAATCTTAGAAAATTCATTTTTTAAAGATATTGCAAGAACCTCGCTCCCACAAGTGACAGGGAAGTTTAATTCTCTGGTAACATAGGGATCATGAAATCTGAAATGTTGTTCATGTTACAATTACGCATGTATAAAATCTGTTCTGGTACAACTGCAACCTCTAGGTCTTCCTCTAATGCTCACGTGCTGCAGCTGTTTACTTTGCTGATGAAAAGCTAATGAATGATATGGCTCTAGCTCAGTGGTTCTCAACCTTGGCTGCACATTAGGATCACCTGGTAAACTTTTTTAAAATCCTGATTTCTGGGCCTATCGTCCAGAAATTCTGTTTCCACTGCTCTAGCTAGTATGATGAAATTCAAAGGAAGCTAAGACCTGAGAAAATGAAGCCCTTGACTTCCTTTTCTTCATCAGCAAATAACCTCCCCAATGTAGGAGATGGGAGATCTGTTTACGTTGTCATCTCAAAACAATAATGATAAAAAATATCAAAATTTTGTCCAACCTTTGACCCTGCTGTTCCACATCTAGAACTGAGTCCTAAGTAAGTAACCAAGGCTATGCCCAAAGATATAAGAAGTCCCTGGAAGACTTTTTATATTAATGAAAAAATAAAATGTGCAAAACAACTATATGGTTAGCTAACGTTTGGTCTATCTATGCACTGGAATATTATGCAATCATTAAAAATATTTTCAGAGGAATACTTTATTATGGAAGGAAGTTCATAATATATTGTTTAGATGGAAAAGTCAGGTTAATAAATAGAATGAATACACATATACACACACATACATATGTTTCATACATTTGCCAAGTTGGGATAATTGTGTAATATATAGATATATATGTATTATAAGTAGCAAAAATGTATCCAAAAACTTTACCAGGGATAACCCTTGAATTGTTTCTCTCTTCACCAGAACGTAAGCTTTATAGGACAAAGACATGGTCTTACTCCTCACTCTGTCCTCTGCATCTAGCACAGGGCCTCACAGGTGCTGGCATCATGGGACTCTATGGATATTTTGTTGAATTAAAGAATGGAACTTTTGGTGAACTTAGTATTCTTTTACTATTTCTATTTTATAAGTCTTCACTGGTATGTACATTTGATAATAAATTTTTAAATTAAGGCAGGCCTTTTACTTATGCTTCTGTTATTTTCATAATTAAACTGAGTGGGATCTAGCTCATTTGAGATTAGCCAAAAATGTGGTTTTTAAAATATATATATTTTTTTATTTTTAGAGGGAGAGGAAGAGAACGGGAGAAGGAAACATCGATGTGAGAGCCAAACATCAATGTGAGAGTCGAACATCGGTTTAGCCAAAAATATTTTATTTGAACTTCTCCACACTCCTGGTGTGAAGAATAAGGAAATGGGAATATCTTTAACTTTAACTTCCCAGATCTTCTAACTTCCATTTTATTTTATTTTTTTAAATATATTTTATTGATTTTTTACAGAGAGGAAGGGAGAGGGATAGGTACATGCCCTTGACGGGAATCGAACCTGGGACCCTTCAGTCTGCAGGCCGACGCTCTATCCACTGAGCCAAACCAGCTAGGGCCTAACTTCCATTTTAGAAGTCATCTCAATCAGCAAAAGGAAACTTTCTATGCCTTTTGCTTTTACTGTTAATACAACAAATACTACTGTTGCTATTGCAGCTGCTGGCTATTGAGCACTGACCATGAACTGACCATTCTGAAAAGGTTATGTCTCATTCAAACCCCAAATAACGTTGGAGGGAGGCACTGCTATTCCCCCCATTTTGCAGATGAGAGAGGTGAGGCTTGGAGAGGCCAGGCAGCTTGCCCACAGTTACACAGCTGTTCACCGGCAAGACGAGGAACTGAACTGGGCAGCTTGACCCCAGCCCCTGCTCCTCACAACCACATTGCACTTACAAAGGGAAATACCAAGTACAGCAATGGAAGCAAATCAAGACTTGGTTATAGCTCTCCTTACATGCATTGCCTACACTCTGGTCCAGTTTTTTCTTGTTGTAAGGCGAGACAAGGAAGAAAAAAAATGAATAAGTATCCTCTTTCTTCCCCCAAAGAAAATGAGATCTGAGAAGTTTCTATAGATATTCGTTGGTAAAACTAGCAGAAATGTTAAGTACTAAAATGTACATGACGTGTTCTGGGTTTGGTTTTATGCAGATGTTTCTTCTCATTGTCTAGTCGTGGGAGGAGGAAAGAACACATATTCCAAATCACATCTTTTGCTGCAAATAGGTTTGTCAGATAACTTCAGGTAATATATTTAAAACTCAATATAATTCACATGGCAGAATATCTGCGATGGAAATGAATGATACACTCTCTATAGTCTCCATCCTATCGGCACATTAGAATAACCTGGAAAGATATTTTAAAATGCAAAGCCCAGACCACCAGGAAGTCCTGATGAGAGCCACAGCAACTCAACGACATTAAGGGGCTTCCTCCGCACTTCACGGCTCCGTCGCCGACTAGCCCTGCAGTGACGTTACTTCCTGTTCCTCAGTCTGAGCTCCTTACCTGTAAAGTGGGGATAACAAAAGCACCAGCCCAATGGGGATGAAACAAGATAGCGTGCAAAGCACTTAGGTCGGGGTCTGGGACACGAGAACACTCCAGTGTCAGCTATTGCTGTGGTGTTAATGACGGCCATAGTGATGATGATGCCTATGTGAGCTTTTCACCTGAAGAAGGACTAACAACACATTTCTCCATCTCAAAAGGCAAGGACCCCAAACAAGGTTTTATCATCTTTACCTTGAGCTCCCCTACCTGAATGAACCTCTAGAACCAAACATAATGTGTAGCTCGTTGTGGGGTAATAGGTCCCTAGAGGGGGTGCTGTGTCTCATATCTGTAGTCTACAACATGAAGGAACTCACTCACCTGGGATTGAAATGAATTTTCTTGGGAACTTCCCTGTGGTCTGTGACCACTTTGTGGTTGTCTCTATAATTTATGGGGTCATCAGGGATCCTAAACTTGGCCATCTGAATTTCAGAGTCACTCAGTTCAGCATGAGAAATTCTTGCATAACCCAATCTGTGGCAGGAATAGAAATGGTTTGCAAAGATTTTATTGTCATTCGGAAATCTGATGAGATCTTGTAGGTAACACCTTCATTATTAAGCCAATTTCCCATTTCTAACGCTACCCTGTGTTTCACTAGAATTATCTTGACTTGTTACTCTAAATATTTATCAACATATTACTTTTACAACATAAGTGAATAAAGAACATGCATATTGTTTAATTAACTAAACATAGTTGGCAACCTTACTCTACTTGTTTACACTAATGAATGAATATTCTGTCTATACAAATTGCCTCTCACACAATATATTTTGGAATATACATAAAATATTCACTTTTTGACATGAGATGATATGTATACATATTTTTAGCTATGTTTTATTGATTTTAGAGAGAAAGGAAGGGAGAGGGATAGAGAGATAGAAACATCAATCAGCTGCCTCCTGCACACCCACTTCTGGGGATCAAGCCTGCAGCCTGGGCATGTGACCTGACCAGGAATCAAACCGGTGACTTCTTGGTTCATGGGTTGATGCTCAACCATTAAGCCACAGCAGCTGGGCTGGGATGATATATTTTTAAAGATATACTTTTTAAAGATATAAAATTTACAGAAAAATTTTAGAGACCTCACCACAATATCATCGTGGCTCTAACAAGGTAGCTGACTTACCCAAGATTACATAATTAGAAGTTGGCAACGCTGGAATTCAAGCCCAAGGCTTTCTTATTCCATGGTCCACGCTGTTTCCACCATGCCATACAGTAAAACATGGTGCCAATCCTAACACGTGTTGACAGATACATACTTATGCTAAATAGCTTACATCGTATCCTCTTTGTATAATTAAATTTATTTTGCTTAGCCATTTATTCCTTCGTAAATCATTAGGCTGTGACTTGAAAAAGATGTTAAACTGCGTAACTAACTAAGTCAATGTTTATAAAAAGTAACAAAATTAATTAACTGCTTCCATAAAGCTTTTCTCTCCAGGATAGACTCAAAAGAGCACAGTACAGTAATAATAGATTTAAAAAAAAATCAAACACCTATGCTCACCTGATCAGCCCTCGATACATAATGTATTCACACCATCTGTCTTGATCCGTGCTGTCAATATCCTAATAAACAGAGAAGAGAACGTTAAAGCATTAAAACAGTGCTCTGTTCTGAACTGCCAAGAAAATGTGTGAGCTGCAGTAATAAGCATGCCTTTGTGCATGCTGTTTTCTCTGCCTGGCTCCTGCTGGTCCTTTAAGGTCCACGTTATTTATTCATTCTACAGATATTTCTGGAGCACCTACTCTATGCCCATCTAGCTCCTGTACTAGATGCTGGGAGTACACAGCCGAACATGGTCTAGAGAGGGAGTTAGGCAGGGAAAGCAATGATTATAATACATTCCTGGCTCCCTGCAGCTTTCCAGTTCTCTCAGCCTGAGGAGAAGTTACAGAACCTTCCTAGGTCATCCTACGCATGCACACCAGCTCTGCTGTTCTATACGGGTATTTGTTCCTATGTCTCCTCCCTTCCTGTCCTGAGCAGGGGAACTCTAATCACTTTGGCTCTCTGGTCCTCTCTGGCATTTGGCAGGCGCTCAATCTATGTTTGTTAAATTGAATCACTGGAGATAAACACATTTTGGGAGTAATCATGAGTCTTTTGGAGGTTGAAAGCTTGAGACCAGGGTTATTTTTCTATCAGAGAAGCAGAACATACACATATATTTTTTTCTAGTGTTAGAAAAACTCTAGATATAGAGCTTTTATACTAAAGAAATTTTCATTTCCTTCTTTTTAAAAATCCTATAAATAAAAAATATACCTGACTTTTGATCATTTCTCAATTTTACTCTTAACATTTAATTAAAAACATGTTTTTAAATCACTAAGAGAATCACTAAAACACCTATGCTCACCTGATCAGCCCTGGATACATAATGTATTCACACCATCTGTGAATTTGCAAAACAACACACAATTTATTACCTATTTCTCAATTTTTTCCATAGGCTTGGTGGTAGACATATGGATGTTTGTTAATCTTTACTATTTTATATCACACTCTCACACACATATATGCCTTTAGTATACACAAAAAATTGTACTAAATTTAAAATTTAAAGAAAAATGTTAGTGATTTAAAAAGCAAATAAGAAAAGGACTGTTCTGGTTTGCCTTGGGAAGCGATGAAAATTTAGCCATTCAGCTGTGTATACTGGGAATAATAAACTGCGACTGTGCTTAGCTATCATTTTATTTTATTAGGTTTTTAAAAGATGCTATCAAATTTTAAGACTACAGAATTTAAATACTCATTTCTTAAAGAGAAAAATCTGTTCATCCAAGCATTTATGACCCAAATTCTCTGCATTAATAAACTTCCTGATACAAAAAGCTATATAAGAACCAATCTTGACACGGCTTCTGACCATTAACAGTGGAAACCAAGAGAGAATTTAAAAAAAAACCCACAACAACAACAAATAAAATTCCTCTTCTCTAACACTACCCATATGCCTTACACACACACACACACACTCACACACATACACATACACTCACACACATACACAGAATTCCTTCTCTTATTAGGATACAATTTTTTCTTAGACTTGCCAAATATCCCATTTTCTAACATTCTTTTGTGCTTCATAGGCCATATACTTGTACATTTACTTTGATTTTCTATGTACAGCCAGACACACATAATACATATATGTGGACACCACTTGTCGAGTGCCTCCTACATACAAGGCTGAGGGTTGTGCAGACAATTGCTTATACTTCATCATTACAACCCTATGATACAATAGAAATTGCTACCACCACTGTATAGATACAAACACTGAGGCCCAGAAAGGTCAGCTAACTTGCCCCAAGGTCACACAACAGCACCAGCGAGGCTAGTCAATGGTAAGAGACCAACTGGACTTAGAGACAGGCCCAGCCAACAGTCAGCAGCAAGGCCCCAGAGTGGGACTATCTTAGGATCCCCAGCCACAGCCGAGCCACCTGACAACACGAGTGAATCCAGAAAAAAAACAACCACCACCAAGTCAACCCACAAAATTGTAAGAATATTAAACCAGGGCTACTTTAAGCCACTAGGTCTGAGGGGGTTTGTTGCATGTTGGTGAATAACTGGTGCAGCCTCCGTGACTCCACAATCCCCAAGTTTACCTTTTACCCTCTGGCCTCTCCTTAATCTCTTTCCTGAGATAATTTCCCTTCTCTTCCCTCATCCTTAACCCCCTGACAGCCACATACATCAGGGGTTTTCTTTGTTCTTCCTTTTGCACTTCTCTAATTCCATCAGCAATGTCATCCACTTCCATGGCTTCAATGATCACCAAGGCAGTGGCCAGCCTGACATAGCTCAGTGGTTGAGCATCGACCTATGAACCAGGAGGTCATGGTTCAATTCCCGGTCAGAGGCACATGCCTGGGTTGCGGGCTCGATCCCAACATGGGGCATGCAGGAGGCAGCCGATCAATGATTCTGTCTCATCATTGATGTTTTGATCTCTCCCTCTCCCTTCCTCTCTGAAATCAATAAAAATATATTTAAAAATAAAAACAAGACCATGGTGGTGACTCTTAATCTATACCTCTAGTCCTGATTGCCCTTCTCAATTCCTGATCCAGCTACCTATTGAGTGGCTCCATTAATATCCCACAGATGCTTTAGCTCAGCCTAACACTGACTTCTCATCTTCTTTGCAAAGTTCTTCTTTCTTACAGATTCTCTATAATAATGTCAGCATCCTGAAGCCACAATAAGGAGTCCATTGGGACTCCACTTTCTGCCGTATCCACTATGCCAGAGATGAACTCATGTTCTTAAACATAATGTTACTTAATACATCAAATCCCACTACGATTGTGTTACCTTCACGTTGCCATGTTCAATGAGCTGTCGATAATCTCTGGAACCAGGTGCCGAGGTGATATAACCCAGAAATACCACCTGATTAGAGCTACTTTTCAGGAGTTTTGAAATAGCAATAGCCTGAAGTTTCCTGTCAAGGTCATCTCTAAAAAAAACAAACACCAAAAAATGTAATTTTCTTTTGTATTTGCAAAACAACTTTTAAAAAGTCTTAAGTACTTAAGTTCCCCCCTCCCCCCCCAAAAATATCTTCAAGTAGAGCACAAACCCAGAGTAATTCCTACCTAGGCAAATGTCTTAATGTTCTAGAAATGAATGAGATGGAGGGACAGTGGTGAATAACTGAGTAGGCTAACACACTTTTGACTAAGAACAACAAGGTCTTTCCCCACAAATCATTTGGAGTCAACTTGATTTAAATATCTACTCCAAAAACAGCATTTGTTAACTCTTCATCAGGAGAAATTATGTCAATAACCATCTGAGACTTGGTCATCAGTATCACAGCTAGAAACTAGTAGTAAATGTGTATATATATATTTTAAAGAACCAGCAGCAGCATAAGCAGCCATGGTCAGAGGGAGAATCCTAACATTCACAGAGCACGCAGGACTCATGGAATCTACTCAGCTCTCTCAAGCAAACACCTAAAAGTGGCTAAGCATGATACAGTATTTTCATGATGCAAAGCACTGTTAGTTATAACTGAGATAATTAGGCAAGGACATCAAGCTTTGGGGTGCTTTACAATCTATCTGGGGGAAAATAGGGACATCATAGTTGAAATGATGCAGCCAGGAAAATTGAGAGCACTCTATGTGTTTCAAACGAAAGGAATTTAACATAGGGGCACATTACTAGGTGATAGGAAGCCAAACAGTAGCCAGTGAGACAACTGGAGTTTTGCAACAAGGAGAAACCCTTACCACCTCTACAGCTAGAGGGACAGAGGAGGCCCAGAGGCCAGAAGCCAGCCCTGCCTGGTGGGAGATGGTGCTACGGAGGAGGCTGGCCCCAAGGAGCTGGGGTCATCTACGGAGGAGCTGGAGCCACACAAGACACTCACTTGCTGCCAGAAAACCAGAGAAAGCTGAGAGGAAGGATGGGAAACACCCTGTCCTCTCCCCTCCTCCTGCCCCCCCAGCCCTGCGAGTGCCTCCCATTGGCTACACCTCCCCAGAAGCCAGAAGATTAAGAAAAAAAAACTATGATGAAGGAAGATAGAGGGAGATCACGAGGACCTAGAAGATTGGAGACACCTCATTAAGGTAGGATCTGAAGACAGCATGAAGCTTAGATGAGCAAGAGTGGACAGCTGAGTACTATTAAAAGATGTCTAAGGTATGAAAGAGTGAAAAGAATGATCGCTTAACATCTTTGATATTGGATTCTCCTAATCACTGAGAGGCAGGCATTAGCTCTATTGTTAAATGATGCTAAGTAACATGTCTGTGTTATTTTCCATCTCCCTTCCCAGACCCATTCTCAGTCCTTTTCTATGCCCTGGGAGGCTGACCCCTGTAGATTTCATCTCCTGGGCTCCCTTGTCGGCTGATTTCCAGTTATGTTTCACCAACTGGAGGCTCTGGCAGGAGATAACAGGTTGAGAGGAGAGAGAAGTCAGGGTGTTTCTTCCCCAGTCCCTGAGGGGAAGTAGCTGCATTCCTCATGCCTGTGGCCGCTCTTCCTGGTTCCAACTCTGACTCTGGGAACACGATTTCCTCTGCCCAGCCCTAAGGACGGAATTCCATGCGCTTGACCATGAAACTACACTGACTCCCTTCCTCCCTCGAGGTACATCTCCTCAATAAGGGTTAGCTCTTAATGTTGCTGATGTCATTATTATTAGATCAAGTGAGTAAGATTGCAAGTCAAGGATTTGGTGTTATTCAGAGAGCTTTAAAGACGTGGTTAATAGAAAGTTAGACAAAGCTATCCTTCCAAACACAACCTGAGCGCCATCTCTCAGTCTTGTCTCCTCCCTTCCTTTTCAAGTCTCTTCCTTACATCGCAGAGGAGCTGGGAGGGAGTTGAAGGGGGCAGGGGAAAAGCAAAGAAAAAGGGGAAGGGTAGAAACCTAACTGTTTCTTAGGTTAAAAACCTGGCAATCTTTAGACACAAAAGTGTCTAAAGCCTATTTTTTAAAAGACAAACGCAACTCAAGTGCTCTTTTAAGGCCAGTGGAATGATTTTTTAATGCCTACACTTGCTACATGAAAATTACTGGGAGAAATAGAAGGTGTTTCTCCAAACAGCTTTTTAAAGAGATATGGACCATCTATATCATCCATCTTCCAAACGCCCTTTTTATACCTAAGGAGGCAAACATATATTACTTATGCTCTGACTTATTTCAGAAAGTATGCAAGCAGGCTTTCACAGATCCCCATAATTCTGTGAGAAAATGTGAGGCAACAGGAAATTAAGGGTAGCAGACACATGCGTTTGGTTCAGGTAAAACGTACAGTGCGACAGTGATGGTTCCTGGTGTTCTCTGTGTCACTTTAAAGCTCTGTGGCATCGTGTGATCAATGTGAACAGAACCTGTTTGCCCTGTTTTATAGCCCTCAGCCCTTTACATCAGTGTTTTCTGTTATCATTACAGAATGTTCACTGTGGTAGAGTATCAATTATATACCTTTATCTTTGCTTTTACAATCTATTTGGGGCATTATTCATGATTTAGTCAGTACTCAGTCACTGGTTATGAATATTATTTTGGGGGGGATAAAACTCATTGCCCAGCCCGACTGGCATGGCTCAGTGTTGAGCATCGACCTATAAACCAGGAGGTCACAGTTCAATTCCCGGTCAGGCCACATGCCCAGGTTGTGGGCTCGATCCCCAGTGGTGGGGAGGAGGTGTGCAGGAGGCAGCCAGTCAATGATTCTCTCTCATCACTGGTGTTCCTATTTCTCTCTCTATCTTTCTTCCTCTCTGAAATCAATAAAAATATATTTTTAAAAAACCTCATTCCTCATGTCTCCTTGTAGAGGGACTTTCTTAGAAAATCATCTCTGGCCCCTCTCTTCTTTTGGGGAAGACTTTTATAATTAACTAGAGGCCTGATGCATGAAATTCGTGCAAGAGTAGGCCTTCCTTCCCCCGGCTGCCGGCACCGGCTTCCCTCCGGCCGCAGGCAGGCACCCGGAAGGACCTCCAGTCTAATTAGCATATTATGCTTTTATTATTATAGATTAAGTTGAGAAGAATGAACTGGGCAGGCTTGTCTCAAGTCCTTCCTCTCCTTGAAAACTGCTAGTTTGCAAACAGGGTGTTTTCTGGTTTATTCTCTCCACTTAGGTGAGAGCTGTCAGACTCCGCCCCTGCTGTTTGGGGGAGTCAGTTTCACATATCATTGGGAGATGCATTAGCAGTTCCATGTGGACACACTCAATCATGTTGTCCAATAGGCTTATCAGAATTAAAAGTGATCTTTTGGTAGCCCTGCCAGATTCCTCTTCTGACTTATCAGTCGATTGGGAAAACATGAGGGACAAAGGAATGCCATTTAGTACTCTCAGATCCCAACAGTCCTTCCAACTGTGGTAACCCTGCAGAAACAGTGGCCCCAAGTCCCTGCAGGCTCTGAGATCCCAACAGTCCTTCCAACTGTGGTAACCCTGCAGGAACAGGGAATGTCCTATTCCTACAGTGCCCCCAAGTCCCTGCAGGCTCTCAATTGGGTCTACCTAGCTCCTAGCTGTGTGGCCCTGGTTGGACAAGTCATGTAACCTCTCTCAGCCTCGTTTCTTTATCTGTAAAATGGGGCTATATCAGTACTTCATACAGGTTGGAGTAAACGCAATACTGAGCACAGCACCTGCTCGGTAACTGCTGGCTAACACAACCATCATCACTGCCTGGTGCCATCGATAAGGACTGCCCGCATCTCAAACGTGTCTATGCCCAATTTTTAAAAGCAATCACAAAGGGAAAAGTACTTTGGGAGAAAAAAAATAAACAGGAGAAAGATAGGTCATTTGCATAGAAATCTAAGTCATGTGTTAATAATGTTTCTTGGCAGTTGTGCCCCATTACGTAGACCAAAGAAACCCACTCGTGATTCCCAAAGTGCGTCACAACGAAGTCCACCAGTTTGTCCGAGACGTTCACGGTCAGAGCTATGGCTGGTGCAATCTCGCCCTCTGGCGACGGGAGAAGGTGATGCTCCGATTTCACAATGGGATATCTTGACAAAACCATAATCCTGTGTGGGAATGAAAAGAAACATCATTGTGGTCTGACCATATCATGCAGACAGGACTAAGCAAACGATGTTAATAAGGGACATTTCACACTTCGAGCGTCCCACCGAGGGGCACTCAGAGCATGCGGTGGAGACGTATGTGGCAGTCTGTTGATCTACTATATCTCTGTTTCTTAGCATTTCTCGCTGTGTCACTAATAAACTCTGATGTCAGAATTTTATCAACTCTGTTTTAGCAAGTGCTATGGAGACACGAAAAGGGGAGAATTGGTAATTCACAAAATCCATTTTACTTGCATTGTTACTTTGGCAACATATTTGCATAAACAATTCTAATAGTAATCAACACATTTGGAAATGTACAATCTTGCCCAAAAGGGCACAAAGTCACAATTTACAAGATTAGAAATTAAAACCTGTTCAATAAAGATGTGAAAGCATGTTCTACCTCAGTCTAAGTCAGAGAGCTACAAACTGAGCACAATGCTGCTACTTCCTGGTCACGCCCATGCCATTCAATGCACCATCTCCTATCAGGTGTTCGGGTCAAAAACCTACATGCTGCCCCTGACACCTAACCCATTACCAAGTCCTGTCGGCTCTGTTCCCCCTTCTCTCCATCTCTGCTGCTCTCACTGTCCTCTCACCTGCGCTATTGCATCTGCCTCATCACCTCTCTCCCTGCTCCCACTCTTGCCCCTGACATTCTGTTCTTCCAAGAACAGGTGGAATGATCTATTAAAAATGAAAAGCAGATCAGATTACTCCCATGTTTTAAATCCCCCAATGGCTTCCCATCACAACTGAATTAAATCAAGTCCTAGGCCTGGATACGGGGGCTCCCTCAGGTCAGGTGCCCGCTCTTGACCTTATTCTTCGTCAGTTCTCCATTAATCCCTATGCTCCAGGCACACCAAGCTTGATCCTGTCTCACATCTTCACTCTGGTGGTTCCGGCAGCGCTTCCCATGGCTAGGTCCTAGGTTCTTCTCATCATGAGCTTTTCAAGTAGCTTCCTGACCATTCTACCTACATTAGCGTCTCCCTTGCCCCTGCCTACCCAGCCACTTTCTCCATAGCGTGTTTCCTTTTCTATATGGCACAATCTCAAATGATATTATTCACTTCTTTTTTTGTAAAAATCTTTATTGTTGAGAGTATACAGTTGTCCCCCTTCTTCACTCCCATTGCCCCCTCCACCCAGTTTCCACCCTACCCCAGGCCTTCACCACCCTACTGTCTGTGTCCTTAGGTAAGATCTTTCGTTAATCTCTTCCCCCTGCCTACCTCTTCCCTCTGAGATTTGTCAGTCTATTCCATGTTTCCATATCCTGATTCTATTTTATTCACCAGTTTATTTTGTTCATTAGATTTCTTATTCATTTATTTTGATTTTTAGATTCAATTGTTGATAGATATGTATTTATTGCCATTTTATTGTTCATATTTTTAATCTTTTTCTTGTTCTTCTTCTTCTTCCTCTTCCTCTTCCTCTTCCTCTTCTTAAAGAATACCCTTCAACACTTCACGTGATACTGGTCTGGTGGTAATGAACTCCCTTAGCCTTTTCTTGTCTGTGAAGCTCTTTATCTGACCCTCAATTCTAAATGAGAGCTTTGCTGAGTAGAGTAATCTTAGTTGTAGGACCTTGCTATTTATCACTTTGAATATTTCTTGCCAATCCCTTCTGGCCTGCAAAGTTCCTGTTGAGAAATCAGCTGACAGTCTATGGGCATTCCCTTGTGGGTGCCTAACTGCTTTTCTCTTGCTGCTTTTAAGATTCTCTTTGTCTTTAGCCCTTGGCAATTTAATTATGATGTGTCTTGGTGTGGGCCTCTTTGGGCTCCTCTTCTTTGGGACCCTCTGTGCTTTCTGGACTTGTAAGTCTTTTTCTTTCACTAGGTAGGGGAAGTTTTCTGTCATTATTTCTTCAAATAGGTTTTCAATATCTTGCTCTCTCTCTTCATCTTCTGGTACCCCCATCATACTAATGTTGGTATGCTTGAAGTACCAGAGGCTCCTTACACTATCTTCATTTGTTTTTCTTTTTGCTCTTCTGATTGGGTTTTTGCTTCCTCATATTACAAATTGTTCATTTGATTCTTGGAATCCTCTACTCTATTGTTGAATCCCTATAAATTATTCTTTATTTCAGTTAGTGTGTGCTTAATTTCTGACTGGTCCTTTTTCATGTCTTTGACATTCTCACTGAGGTCCTTGAAAGTCTAACATTGAAACTTTCATGAAGATCCTTGAGTAACCTTATAACCATGGTTTTGAACTCTGTATCTAGTAGTTTGCTTGCTTCCATTTCTTTCATTTGTGATATGTTTCTTTGTCTCCATATTTTGAATGCTTCCCTGGATCTGTTTCTACATATTAGGTAGAGTGGCTATGTCTCTTGGAATTGGTGGAGTGGCCTTTTGTAGTAGGTATCCTGTAGGGCTCAGTGGCTCAGCCTCCCCAGTCACTTGAACTGGGCACTCTAAGTGCACCCCTGTGTGGACTGTGTGCACAGTCTTGTAGTTGAGCCTTGATTGCTGTTGGCATCTCTAGGAGGAATTTTCCTCCAAGCTAATTTCCTGTGAGGAGCCACTGTGAGTACTAGTACAGTGGGAGAGCTGCTGTGCAGAAAATACCCCTATGGAGCAGGACTTGCTTCAGTGGGGCTTTAGTGCTCACTGAGTCTGCCTCTTGAGTGTGTCATTTGTGGGTGTACAGAGTTGTAATCTACTATGGTCTGAAGCTGTCCACTGGGTACACTGGCATGAGGGCCTCCAGGGAGGTGCAGTCAGTCACTACCTGGGGCCACTTGGAAGTGCCCAGGAAAGTCCCAGCTGTGAATCAAGGCAGGCTGGTGCTAGTGCCAGGTCTTAGGCCTTTTATTGATAAATCTGGGGCACGCTGACGCCAGCTGCAGCTTGTTTGAGAGATTTTAGCAAAGTCTGAAGCCTGAGCCAGTACAGGTCATTCATATGGAAAGGCTGCTGCAAACAGGTTGGGTGGGGTTGCAAACTGGATGGGGTGGGGTCTCGGGGAATCCCCAGGGCAGAACAAACAATGTGTTCCAGGCTAATGGAGAGTCAGATATGACTTGGGTGGGGTCTCGGGGAATCCCCAGGGCAGAACAAACAGTGTGTTCCAGGCTAATGGAGAGTCAGATATGGCTTCCAGTCAGCCCCGTGACAGGGGAGGTCTCAGCACAGGAACAATGACCCCTGCAAGCACCACTGTCAGGGAGAAAGCCGCCCCCAAGTTCCTGCCCCAATGCCAGACAATCCAGTTCCTCTCCATATGTTTTTGGGTCCCCCAAAGCTGCCACCTGGCACTGGAGCTCAGAGGAAGCAGGACCTTATACGTTTTGTTCAGACCCTTTAAAAGGAATACCTGAGTCTCCAGCAGCCCCCTTGTCACTCAGACCCAATCCCCGCTGGTTTTTACAGCCCATAGTTACAGGGACTTCTCTTTCCAGCTCTGAAACCCTGGGCTGGGGGGGTCTGGTGTGGGGCTGGGACCTCTTGCTCCTTACAGGAGGCCTCCACAGAGATGATCTCCCTCCTGATTAAATAAATGGCACACGTGGGTGTTGGACCAACCCGTTCCACACCTCCATCTTTCCTATCAGTCTCAAAGTGCTTTCTTCTTTACTTCTCTAGTTGTAGGACTTCCATTCAGCCAGTTTTCAGGTGGTTCTGAATGATGGTTGTTCTGTATTTTAGTTGTAATTTTGATGTGGTTGTGGAAGGTGGCAAGTGAGTCTGGCATTTACCTATGCTGCCATCTTGGTTCTCTCCAACATTATTTACATTTTTGTGTCCTTGTTTATTTTCTGTATCTTTACATGAGAATATAAATTCCATGAAGACAATGTCCAGGTCAGATATGCCTACTGTTATAATCTCAGCTCCTACACTGTATGGTTTCTAATAGTAAATTGAAAATATCCAGTAATAGGAAAACCATTCAAACAATTATGGAATATGCATATCTTCGGCACTTCCTCATCCCCCAGGAAGCATCAGCAGGGCATAGTCATGGGACTAAGGTCCGACAATCTCACCTTTCTACTCTAAGCCTATGCTGCCTGGTCTTTCAGAGTTATGTTCAGGATTTGTACCCAAGGAACACTCACCCCCAAGTGTGATCCCTTGTGCTTGGACCAAAGTCAGTATAGAAACCCAGCTTCTCCCCTAACCACATGGTTAAGTCATTGTTCCCAATGAAGGGCTTAGAAGCATCACTCTCCAAAATTGTTATGAAATCTGCACCTGTTCAGAAAAAGAAAGGCACACAGTGATTAACCACAACGATGCAAAAACAATGAGCAAAACGTTGTTCTTGAACCCTTTGCCTTCACTCAGAAATCAAAAACAAGTTCTTAATGAGTCATGAAAGTGAAGTGAACCAAATCTGAGCTATCAGGGAGTTTTCCCATATTTAGAATGTAATTAATATATGGGGCACCTTAAGAAAATGCAGAAAAGGATAAAAACATAGCTTTTCTAAATTTTCAAATAATATTAACATCACTCCCCAAATCTCAAATAGGCTTAATGCCTTTTTCAAATACCCAATTTATGTTCAGAAATAGAGAGTGGTGCACAATAGCATTTTACTTTTGGGCAAACACCTCCATGGTATTGGCACAGAAGTAAGTGTATTGGTTTTGCCAGACCTGACCAGATGTGCCTTGGAGGCCGGTAATCAGGACTAAAGGACTAGAGGCCAAGGAGATTCCTTAGCCAGATTAAACTTGTATAGACGCTCCGCAATTTCCTAGGAGACAGGCTTATCATTAGCAATAAACAGAACAGTTTAGCCTTTTACATATCTTGCTCCACGTTCCATGCAGTTGATCTAGGAACCAAATACCCACATATTTTCAAGGATGTTTCATACAAAGATGAGCTCCCCCAGGCATGGAAACTTAAAAATTGTCCCTTAGGCTATTTTAAAAATTTAATTGGAGAGCATTATGCTAAGTGAAATAAGCCAGTCGGAGAAAGATAAATATCACATGATCTCACTCATTAGTGAAATATAATGAACAACATAAACTGATGAACAAAAATAAATCCAGAGACAGAGAAGCATCAAACAGACCGTCAAACTTCAGAGGGAAGGCAGGGGAGGAAGTGGGGTGGTAAGAGATCAACCAAAGGACGTGTATGTATGCATATAAGCACAATAGACACAGACACTAGGGTGGGGGTGAGGGCATGTGTGTGTGTGGGGAGAGGGGGGCGCGGAGGGTGGCCAGGGAGGAACAATGGGGGGGAAAGGAGACATATAATACTATATGGATATGCAATACTTTAAACAATAAAGATTTTTTTAAAAAAATAATAAAAAACAAAGAATTAAAAAATA
>NW_005353325.1:3042351-3064616 GCF_000412655.1 Myotis brandtii | reverse complement strand
CCCATTGTCCCCTACTAGCCTGCCCCTGCCCTGTGCCCCAGTCCCTTAGGCTCTTAAAGGCAATTTGCATCACAAATGAGCATCACTCTGACCCTAACAGTTTTAACCTGACAGTTTATTGGTCTCCAAAGTGAGTCCCCAAGTGACAGGAGCCACCAGCAGGGGCATCTCTAAGAGCAAAGGCATGACAAGAATCCCCTGTAGATACCCAGTGTGAGGCTTTGTTCAGAATCAACAGAATTAATTGCTCTCAAACAAAGACAAATGTGGTTACAGATGCTAAATCCTCCTGCAGCTGTTCACCAAAGTAAAGCCTTTTTAAGAAATTAGTTTATGACCCAGCAAACCCTCCTCCTGGTACTTAGGATCTTGCTCCAAGTAAAAGTAACAACAGTAGTTTCTCAAAACCTAAAACTAATTCCAGTAAGACCCACCTGTTTCATTAAGCAGCTGAGCTGATCTTTCTAGACTAGACCACCCTTCATTGTCGTAGCCAAACCTGAAAGGCCAGATGGCGGCAGAGACTTCTGTGGTTGGTGCCTGAGGAAGTTTCAATGTGAATTAGGATAACTATAAACAACGGCAGGTTCAATGACCCCATTTTTTCCACCTCCTTCTACCAAAATTCATATTTCAGCAAAGCATTTTCATAAGTATCTGCCCACATTTAATTCATAAAAATAAGGAGATATTTGCTAAACGGTATTCTCATAATCCTCCATGAACTTCTAGCTTAAGCTTAGAAGTTTGGAAAGTGAGCATTTGTAATAAAGACTGTTTATAATAGCAAACATTTAAAAATAATCTGGCTGTTGTTGCAATAGGCAAAATAGGAAAATGAATAAATTGTATCACTTACAAACAATGGAATACTGCACAGAGCTAATAAATGAGTTGAGGATATGTATTTCCACATGGATGAATCTCACAAAGATGATTTTAAGAAAAAAGTAAGTTGTAAAATATACATATGTCAGATGTCATTTAGATAAAGTTAAAAAATGGAAGAAATACTGTCTTGAGATAGAGCATCTATGGTAACAATAGAAAGAAATGCATGGAAATGATAAACACCACGTTCAGGACAGGGGTTTCCCTTGCCCCGGAGAAGAAGGAGATCACAGAGGGGCACAGAGAGTCCTTCAACATGTTTGTAAAGTGGTGTGCCCCTCTAACTGAGGTATGGTGGTGCCGCTCCCCTACTGTCCCCACAAGGCCAGGTTCAGGAGCACAGCCCCTTTCAGGGTTCCTCTTTTGGGTCAGTGGGCTCAGTCAGAGAATGCACTGCTCAACCCTAATCATCATCTCAAACTAATACCTTCTGGCCCGCAACAGGGATCCTGTGAAAGAGGATGGATTAAAACAAATCCATTGCCACAACTGAAAAATACCTCAAAGTGGACCATGGAGCTCAGACTGGGAGAAGAATAAGTAGCAACTTCTAGGTGTCAGAGGGCCCTTACTCAACACAAAAAGCTCAATGTGCCACCAGCAGTGAGCTGGGCATTCCATCTTTCCACAAGAAAAATTACCCCGTTTAGTGAGTGTCACATAAAGAGAATGGAACCATCAACAAAGAGTTCAAGAAGCATGGTTATATTCATCAAGCTATCCCTTTTCATGCAACTAATTAACTCTGGATTTTATCACCCCAAAACCTGGTATTCCCTCATTCCTCCAATCCTCAGTAAGTGCTACTTCCCTCCATCCAGTTGCTCAAACCAAAAAAACAGAAGCCATCCTGACACCTTACTTGTTCCTCTGAATACTGTCTCTCTCCCCTACTAGAATGTAAACTCTGTGAGAGCAGGCATCTTGTCTAACTCGTTTACCTTCTAATCTCTGTCACCAGGCACAAATGAGACATTCAAAGATTTATCAAACGAATGAATGAATGAATGACCAAAAGAACAGGCACAAAATCCAACTGAAATGACTCCTTTTGAAAAGAATCCCTGACATTACATATCCTCTTCGGGCTGACATTATTTGCAGTCATAAATAATAAATAAGTAATAAATAATAAATAAAGGGAAGAATAAAGAGATTATGTAATGACCTCAATTAAGAAATAGTTACTGAGTTCCGAGGATGTGCCAAGCACTCCATGAGGTGCTAGGAGTACCAAGGTCAACAAGAGAAGCAGGCCCTGCATCTTCAGTATAGCTTTTTATTTAATATGAAACATTTGCCTGGTAATACGGATTGCTAAAACAAATCCAAAGTTAACCCATGAATTCTATTCTATGATTCTCACTGCATTATGATATGCATCAAGCTTTTTATCAGAGTGGAGGATAGCATAACATTGCAATGACTTACTCTTACCCACCTCTCTAACAGAGAAAGGGAAAAAACATACAAAACTGTAGATAGCAAGAGGGAAAAGAAAGAGACAAGAAAACTTCCACACCTCATCAATACACAAGTTACCCCAAATCTGCAAAATCGAGGATTGTCTGTAAGATTTTTATTCAATCAAAGAATCTCACATTATTGCCTTCAGCAATATCTACCAGACAGTACAAAGAAGCCATTGTAAAATAGTTCTTTATTTCATGGTTTAGATATGTTAAACCATCGGATGAGAAAGATAACTTCTATGTATAACAAAATCACAAGCAGTTTGCCTCTATGATGTGTGTCTATCCTGTCCCAAGAATCCAGCCCAACTTCATAAAATAATTCTATGTTATTAGCCTCTGACCTAAGGGTTAAGGAGATGAAATACAGAGCCCTAACGTCATTAGATCCAGGTCTAGAGCTCAGTCATAATGGAGAAGTGTACAAATGTATGTATATACATATACATATACATATACATATATCCTACAAAATCATATATTAAGATTGGTATTTACTTACCCTTTTGCCCAACTTCCTTTCATAGCTTTTATGCCGTAGTCCTAATCCTAATAACCCCACACCAACGAGCAGCCACAAAACTAAACAGAAAGCAAAGATACTTGTTTAAAAGAAGTTAAGTTTGCTTAAAAAATAATTTTCATGAAATTATTAAACCTATTAATCAAGGATTTTGTGCAAAGGGGAAATGTCTAATTCATGAGTTAATTTTCATGTGTGACATGCATACATAACCCATACTTTAAAACCAGGTTTCAAAGAATCTGCCCTAAAAATATTCCAATAGCCATGAGATTAAAGTAAATGTAAATCATAAATAGATACAAGATAATATACGTGAAAACAACGTTCCATGAGCAGGAACCAGCAGGAAAAATCACTCTAAAGAATCAAGCCCACAGCCCTAGCTGGTTTGGCTCAGCGGATAGAACATTGGCCTGTGGACTAAAGGGTCCCGGGTTCAATTCTAGTCAAGGGCACATGCCCAGGTTGTGGGCTCAATCCCCAGTAGGGGGCATGTAGGAAGCAGCCAATCAATGATTCTCTCTCATCATTGATGTTTCTATATCTCTTTCTCCCTCTCCCTTCCTCTCTGAAATTAATAAAATATATATATTTTAAAAAGGAATCAAGCCCACAAATACTTCAGATATTAAACTTTAAGAATCAAAACATAGCCCTGGCCAGTGTTATTGAGTGGTTAGAGCATTGGCCCACCACCGAAGGGTCACAGGTTAGATTCCTGATCAAAGGCATATACCTTGGTTGCAAGTTCAATCCCCAGTCCTGGTTGGGGTGCGTGAAGGAGGCAACCAATGGACGTGTCTCTTAATCGATGTCTCTCTCTCTCTCTCTCTCCCCCACTCTTCCACTCTCCCTTAAAAAAAAAAACAACCCAAAATCAATGTCAAAAATAGCCTGGGGTATGGATTAATAAAACAAACAACAACAACAAAAGAATCAGAATATAAAATAAGGCACATAACATGTTTAGAAAAATAAAAGAGGACATTAATAGTATGACTGAGGAACATGAGACTAACTCAGTGATCAGAAAAATTTGTAAAGAAATTAATAGACTTGTGGAAATAAAATTATATAGTAACTATAATAACTGAAATTAGAAACTCAATGGACAAAATGAACAGCAGATTAGCCTAAGCTGAATAGAGAATTAGCGCAAGGGGCAGTTTAAAAACAAAGGTAGAGAGCCCAGTTGTTGTGGTTCAATTGATTGAGCGTGGTTCCATGCACCAAGAGGCCACCAGTTCGATTCCTGGTTAGAGCACATGCCCAGGTTGAGGGCTTGATCCCCAATAGAAGGTGTGCAAGAGGTAGCTGATTGATGTTTCCCTCTCATTGATGTTTCTATCTCTCTCTCCCTCTCCCTCTCTCTCTAAAGTCAATAAAAAACATTTAAAAAAAAAAGGAAAGCAAGAAGATAAACAAGAAAAAAATATACCTAGAGAAAGTGGAAAAATAAAAGATGATGGAAATAAATCATGATACATGAGAAATTGCAAAAATAGTAGATTAAACTTTGAAGTTGAAAGACAAAGACTGACATTCTAGAAAAGGCAAAACAATGGAGACAGTGGTTGCAAGGAGTTTGGAGGAGGGAGGGAAGGATGAATAGGTGAAGCACAGGGATTGTTTAGGTAGCAAAACTGCTCTGTATAATACTATAATGGTAGAGACATGTGACCATACATTTTTCAAAACCCATAGAACATACCACAAAAAGAATGAACTCTAATGTAAACTATGAACTTTAGTTCATAATAATTTACCAATATTGGCTCATCAATTATAACAAACCCTGGTGCCCTGCGCTGGGGAGAAGGGGGCCTTTCCATGTTTTTAAATCCTACATAACACTATGTAGTTGTGAAATTTATTGTATCTAAAACACTATTTGCAAATTTTATACATTCAATAAATATTGTTAATCCAGTTCATTTGAAATGAGTCCTATTAAATAGTAAACTTATTTCATGTTTGACTTTATAGCTCATCAATATTCCAAAAGTTAACATATTTAATCTCCCAAAAAAGAAGAAAAAGAAATGGAAAAATAGTCTCAACTATTAAAACAAAGCATTTTGGAAATTTTACCTGTTAAATCAACCTATCTATGTTAGAAGTGAAACAAAACTAACACACAGTATATATGGCTAAAATGACATAATATCAGAGATTCTCTTTAAAGTATTTCACCAAAAACCATAGGGAAGATAGCTGTTAATAACAATTGTTGGAACTGGGTAAAGGGTACATGAGTGGTCATTATGCTCTTTAATTTCATATATGTTTGAAGCTTTATATTTTTAACAAATGCTTTTAAAAAAGAAAGCAAAAACTATACTTACAAAGTTTCATATGTTTTTCACTCTTTCTGAAAAGCACATTTGGGTTGTTTTTTGTTTGAAGAAGAAAGTCAAGACTTTTTTTAGGGCCAAATAGCATATTCAGCCCAATAATTAGCATCACTGTCCCTATCAAAAAGGAAAGGATATATTAGACGATATTACATCTTAATCCAAGAATGCTTCCTATGATAAATACCAGAGGCCAACATTTCGGTGACATGGGCACATCCTAAGAATTCAGTTATTAAGTTAATTTATCTCAGTTCCTAAGCAGTTGCTCCAGCAGTACTTTTGATCATGGGGATGATCGTAAGCAATCAGCTCAGTAGAACCCTGATGGATCTCTTTTAATTTCCCGAATGTTTCCTTAGTTGTTAGGTTGCTGAGCGTGTGCATCACTATTGACCGGGCAGAGGAGGGTGGAGCTCAGAGAGAGGAGCCTTCTGAACAGCCTTAAGGACTCAGGCTTCTCCACAAAGCACACAGGAGGCCAGGTGGGTTCTCAACATGGCAGTGTTCCTGGCAATAATTCTGGCCTGGGATGTGAGCACTAGCTCCTCACAGAGTGTGCATGCTGGAACACACGGTGCCAAAGAGGTGGGCCAATAAAGCTGAGTTCCGTTGGATGCATTACGATGTAGCTTGCATGGAACGTTTATGTACTGCTAAGGTGGTATCGAATAGAGTGGAAACGGAGGTATGACTGAACACTATATCAATTAGGAACTGTCAAGTAAGAGTTAGGTTTAGGCTAGCAAAACACCTCACAGAGTGTGCATGCTGGAACACACGGTGCCAAAGAGGTGGGCCAATAAAGCTGAGTTCCATTGGATGCATTACGATGTAGCTTGCATGGAAAGTTTACGTACTTCCAAGGTGGTATCGAATACGAGTGGAAACGGTGGTATGACTGAACAATATATCAATTAGGAAATGTCAAGTAAAAGTTAGGTTTAGGTGGCAGGCTAGCAAAACAAAACAAAACAAAACAAAAATTATGTGCCATTTCCAGGAAATAGCAGGAGAAACCCAGACAATACATGTATAACTAGTTTCTGATTGAATGCACATTCTTTCCAATTGTATTAAAAGCTACTCTGAAAATTACCAAGATTTCTTAATTTTGTGGCCTTATCAATATAGTGTCATGCTTACTAAAACAAAAAAAATAATAATTCTTCCTATTAAATAGTAAACTTATTTCATGTTTGACTTTATAGCTCATCAATATTCCAAAAGTTAACATATTTAATCTCCCAAAAAAGAAGAAAAAGAAATGGAAAAATAGTCTCAACTATTAAAACAAAGCATTTTGGAAATTTTACCTGTTAAATCAACTTATCTATGTTAGAAGTGAAACAAAACTAACACACAGTATATATGGCTAAAATGACATAATATCAGAGATTCTCTTTAAAGTATTTCACCAAAAACCATAGGGAAGATAGCTGTTAATAACAATTGTTGGAACTGGGTAAAGGGTACATGAGTGGTCATTATGCTCTTTAATTTCATATATGTTTGAAGCTTTATATTTTTAACAAATGCTTTTAAAAAAGAAAGCAAAAACTATACTTACAAAGTTTCATATGTTTTTCACTCTTTCTGAAAAGCACATTTGGGTTGTTTTTTGTTTGAAGAAGAAAGTCAAGACTTTTTTTAGGGCCAAATAGCATATTCAGCCCAATAATTAGCATCACTGTCCCTATCAAAAAGGAAAGGATATATTAGACGATATTACATCTTAATCCAAGAATGCTTCCTATGATAAATACCAGAGGCCAACATTTCGGTGACATGGGCACATCCTAAGAATTCAGTTATTAAGTTAATTTATCTCAGTTCCTAAGCAGTTGCTCCAGCAGTACTTTTGATCATGGGGATGATCGTAAGCAATCAGCTCAGTAGAACCCTGATGGATCTCTTTTAATTTCCCGAATGTTTCCTTAGTTGTTAGGTTGCTGAGCGTGTGCATCACTATTGACCGGGCAGAGGAGGGTGGAGCTCAGAGAGAGGAGCCTTCTGAACAGCCTTAAGGACTCAGGCTTCTCCACACAGGAGGCCAGGTGGGTTCTCAACATGGCAGTGTTCCTGGCAATAATTCTGGCCTGGGATGTGAGCACTAGCTCCTCACAGAGTGTGCATGCTGGAACACACGGTGCCAAAGAGGTGGGCCAATAAAGCTGAGTTCCATTGGATGCATTACGATGTAGCTTGCATGGAAAGTTTACGTACTTCCAAGGTGGTATCGAATACGAGTGGAAACGGTGGTATGACTGAACAATATATCAATTAGGAAATGTCAAGTAAAAGTTAGGTTTAGGTGGCAGGCTAGCAAAACAAAACAAAACAAAACAAAAATTATGTGCCATTTCCAGGAAATAGCAGGAGAAACCCAGACAATACATGTATAACTAGTTTCTGATTGAATGCACATTCCTTTCAATTGTATTAAAAGCTACTCGGAAAATTACCAAGATTTCTTAATTTTGTGGCCTTATCAATATAGTGTCATGCTTACTAAAACAAAAAAATAATAATTCTTACTTGAGAAGGCACTGAAAAAGCACATCACGCATAACACTCTGAAGAAGTAAACTTAAGCTCAGAGCAGCTCTTACTTTCCTTTGGGCTCTCCACATGGCAGACCCCTAAGCAAGCTGGAGGAAGGAAAGAGCAGGGCATTGCACAGGAGGACAGAGCAGGACAGAGCACACACACCTGAAAGAAACCAGAAGAAATACCAAGTTCGCAAAGCCAAGGTTATCTATCGCAGAGGAAATGCGGCAATGGGTTTCTCTAACCAGATGAGAGCTTGGGAATTCACCAGAAATAGCAAATTCTTAACAATCATTTTAAATATTTCATGTCATTTTAATAAATATATACTAGAGGCCTGGTGCATGAATGCTTTGGACACTACTACATCCCTTGAGGGAATTTCAGACTGCCAGTTTCGACCTGATCCCTCGAGGGGGTCCCAGATTGCGAGAGGGCACAGGCCAGACTGAGGGACCCCACCGGTGAACGATTGGAGCCAGGGAGGAACGTGGGAGGTTGGCCAGCTGGGGAAGGACCGCAGGAGGGCTCCAGGGGATGTCCGGCCCTCTCACTCAGTCCCCATCAGCCAGACCCCAGCAGCAAGCTCACCTACCAGTCAGAGTGTCTGCCCCCTGGTGGTCAGTGCACATCATAGCAAGCTGTTGAGTAGCCTTATCATATCATTAGCATATTACACTTTGATTGGTTAAATGGCCAACCGGACACTTAGCGTATTAGGCTTTTATTACATAGGATTCCAAATCAGCCTCTCCTGACAGATTTCTAGCTCATGGAATAGAAAAACTTATGTGAAAATGTCTGAAGTAGTTGGATTTTTACCAAGGACTCAGGGGAGATGGCAAAGGACCCCAGTAGAAGCCTAGATATGCAGCACTCACCCCAACTGCACTTCCACAGGTATTTGTTTAATTTTATCTATGATGTTTCCCCCACTACATTGAGGCTCCAGGTGGGCAAAGGCACTATATCTTTTAAGTCTTCAGCACCTGGCACTGTGCCTGGAACACAGGAGGTGTGCAATCATTTTTTTAATGAGTAAATGAACAAATGAAAAAAATGAATGAATGTACAAACAAGAACTGAATCCCCTACTAACATGTTTCAGCTCTTCACTTTTTCAAAGGTTTTATCCTTGAAGCATCTGACATGTTTTACTTAAACTAAAATGATAAGCAACACTTGATTTATAGATTATACATCAGTAATTTCATCATTGCCAGCAAACAATTTTTAAAGTACTAAACTGGGATGGGTTTATGAAATTTTAATTATGGCATGTAAGTTCATAACTACTGAAATGAAAAATGTATTTATTCTATGATTTGGGAATTTTCATCATTTACACTAAGATTCACATACGCAAAATATATTTTATGGGTAAAAATGTCTATATAATAAAAGCCTAAGTGACCGTTATGGCAGAACGACCAGAACAACCAGTCGCTATGATGCACACTGACCACCAGGGGGCAGACACTCAACACAGGAGCAGTCTCCTGGTGGTCAGTGCATTCCCACAGGGGGAGCGCTGCTCAGCCATAAGCAGGGCTCACAGCTGGCGAGTGCAGCAGTGGTGGCAGGAGCCTCTTCCGCCTCCACAGCAGTGCTAAGGAGCAGCAAGCAGACAGGTGGTAAGGAGCAAGGGGTCCCCAACTGTGAGAGGGCGCAGGCTGGGCTGAGGGACCTCCCCCCTCCAGTGCACAAATTTCGTGCACCAGGCCTCTAGTATAGTAAATAAAAATCATAGATAAAATTCATAAAAACCAAAAAAAAAAATCACAATTCCAAAAAAATGTATACACGCTTTAACAGATAATAGCTCAATTGATGTTTCTTTTGTTTCAGGTTTAACCCATTGGAATTAAAAATTATTCGAAGTGTGTATACATCTTTTTGGGACACCCCCTTTCCCAGTATATCATAAATACAAGTGTTACCTAGTACCTCTTTTATACTTTATTATGAATTAAACTTGTTTTTCACAACCAATTCATTTAAAAGGGCTTTGTAGTAATAAATATTACTGAAACTCAAACGAATGAAGAAATTTGTTTTAAGTAGTAATTTAGACATTCCTCCAGTGTTGTTGTTTTTTTAAATCAAGAGACTCTTTTAATGAGAAGGCCAAATCATCCTATTTATTTCCACTTGTCGTGTAAAGTGCTAACTCCCAGTCTTGAAGGGTTTTTGCCAGTAGTTATTAGTTTAATCCAGACCCTTATAATATACTCACCCAAAAGCACATCTGATCTTTCTCTAGCGTAGACACCTCCTGGGACAAATTTAAAAGCTGTGCACCATGCACAGAAAAATGTATCTAGAAGATAAACTATCATGGCAATGGTCATGGTTTTCCCAGGCTTTGACCCTGAGCTGATAAGGTGTCCAAGCACTTGAGGCCACATGGACGCTGTGAAGAGGGCGAGTACGCAGCCAGAAACAGCGGCTGCCCACGTGGGCAAGTACAGGAGACCAGCTGCCGAAGCTGCTCCTGTTTTTGAGAGAGAAAAAGAAAAAGAATCAGACAGGAAAGCAGTAATAGTCTCTTCCATTTTCTCAAAAATAATAAATAAATAAATACATACATACATACATACATAAATAAATAAATGGGAGGGAGGCTTATGGGATGACCAATGTATAGCCATTTAGAGCCAGAAGGGACCTCAGGGGCAGACTGGTCCAATCTTCACGCTAATGAGAAAATGAGGTCTGGAAAGGTTAACATGTCTTGCTGGAGGTCACATAGTGAGTTACTTGTACAACCCGAGGAGGAATGTGGGTCCAGTGAACCTCCGTCCTGTGATACTTCTTCAGGAATGGTGTGGAGAAGGAAAAAGGCGTTTTTAGATTATTTGTGTTATGATCCTAAGATCAATAAAAACTGAACTTACCTGCAATACCAAAACATGTCCATTTAATTGAACTAGCGAGGTCCAGGACTTAGACAACATGTTAGAGTCAGGTGGTTTCTAGAATGTTTTTGTTAAGGAACTTTCTAAAGGCATTTCCTCCCATTTGAATACTGCCCCTAGTTCTATATTAAGTATGTTGGCTTTCCCAACCACACTGGCCCAAAAGAAGATGGGGCCGAGATAGTGCTGTAGACATGCTGCTTTAGCAAGTCTGCAGTCCGCTCATCCCTTATCCAACAGCCTGGGAGGTTTGGGGACTGTGCAATCTGCCTGGTCCACAGCAGACCCTTAGCAAATGCTGGCTCATTTGTTGAGCCAATCCCAAGGAAACAGAACAATTCTCCCACTTCCTATGAAATCTTTGAGAAAGCATATCAGGGTCTTACAGCACCCCATTTTTAAAACTGTCAGTATATACATATATATATATATATTAATTTATATATACACTGTATATATTAAATATATATATATTGATTTCAGAGAGGAAGGGAGAGAGAGAAAAGAAAGATCAATGATGAGAGAGAATCATTAATCGGCTGCCTCCTGCACGCTCCCCACTGGGGATCGAGCCTGCAATCCGGGCATGTGCCCTTGACTGGAATCGAGCCCAGGACCCTTTAGTCTGTAGGCCGACGCTCTATCCACTGAGCCAAATGGCCAGGGCACTATAACACTTTTCCACAGAATATGACATTTTCTAGACATTTCAATCAATGTATCGTTGTGATCTACCCTTCAAGGTGTCTGCAGCAAACTCCTCAATGCTCGGGGCGAGAACTCCAGAAAAGCCAGCAGGCGGAGCATGAGGTGGCCCCAGCCAGTGCCCCGGTTCACACCCATCAGTAAGTTCCACCTGCACCATCACAGGACAATGCCATGTGTCTATTTCCCCGGCTTCAAAAGACCACAACTCCTACAAACAGGAGAAACAGATTCCAGGGCCCTCTACAACTCACAGACTTTAACTCCACATGAGACCTCCCACGCGTAGATCTGACAATGGTTATTTTAATAACAGAAAAAAAAATTTTTCATCTTGAAATTTAAAAATACAGAACTGTAAGGAAGCAATTAAGAATTGTCAAAATTCCGAAGTATTTCTCCTAATCTTTTTCCATGTCTATATGGTAGCATTTTTACGTAAATTGAACCATACCCTACATTGATGATTATATTCTGCTTCTTATGTGACATTATATCCAGAATGTTTTCTCATGTTATTAATTTTTTTGCCTAAAACATTTTGTGTGTATATATTGCTGTGAGATCACACACTGCAATATAAGCAGCCATGTTCCTATGGTTGGCCACATAGGAAGCTTCTGACACTGTGAGGGACATCTTTCTTTCTTTGTCAATTAATCTCTGACTACAGCTCTGATTATTAAAACAGGTTGTTAGAAATACAATTACTGTGTCAAGAGGTAAAGGCATTTTAAAGAGTCATTACCTGTGGTCACTGATTTCCTGAAAGGTGACATGTGTCCTTTTTCCTCAGAAACCTTGCCAAACATATTCCCTTTTGAGCCCTGACAAAGTTACCTTTTCTAAAAATCTTTGCCAAAATAATGATGAAAACAGTATCACATTCTAAATCAGCGGTTGCTAACCAGTGGTCCGCAGACCACTGGTGGTCCGTGAGGTCCGAAAGGTTGGCGACTGCCATTCTAAATTACATGTATTTATTAGTGAGATTAAATTTTTATTTTTGTTTACAAGCTTTCAATGACTAATTTTTAAAAGAATGATTTGATATTCTAAGGACATCAGAATGACTATTTCTTCTGTCATAGCACAGAGAATTATCTGGAGGGAAAGAAAACACCTCTTCAAATTTCTCTTGGCTGTTACTGTCTTTTTAAAATTTACTTTCTATTTTTACATAGGCTATATATTTTTAAATCCACAAAAATTTTATTTTTTAAAAGGCTATCAATTCAAAATTTGAAAGGTACAAGAGGGTCCTTCTGACCATCGTCACCCACTAGCTCCCTATAGTGAAAGCAACCAATGTTGGCATTTCCTGCATCCTTCCAGAGACACCTATGCATAGGAAGAAATACATATGTGTGCACACGTCTCTTCGTGCACACCAGTGGCGGCCCATGGCACGCACTCTGAGTCACTGTGCCTTTTTCACTTAATTGTACGCCTTAACTGTTTTTTTGTTTGAGATGAGTCTCCTGGGTCATTACAACATCAGGAGTCTTCCAAGTCTTTACAACATCTAAGACACCAAACAGAATGAATGGTACTAGAACATTCCAATAATATTTATAATGTCTACCATGTTCATTTTCAAAAGATCAACTTTTTCATACAATAAAATCATAGGTGCCCTGTCTAGTACACTGGGGTCCTCTGAATGTGTTTAGTACATTTATGTCTTTTTTAAATAGAACTTTGATTTTACTAATTCAATTGCCATCAAGATTTCAAGCTCTTTGTATTTACGACATTCTACTGGTCATTGCCATAATTAATTTCATGCCAAGACCCAGCTGGGACTTCCAACGTCAACTGCACAATAAAAAATATGATTTCTTTTTCTACACTCTGCTTTAGGATGTGATTTCCAGAGATGAATCAGTGAAAAGTGGGCACCATCTCTAGATAATTGAGAACCCAACGTATTTCAGGTGAGCAGATCAGAGAGGGAGAGGAAGCGTGTGAACGATGGCCCTGCTTTCCTCTCTGTTGCAAAGAGCCTATTAGAGGCCTCCAATCTGTTTGCCCCTAGAGCAGCGGTTCTCAACCTGTGGGTCGAGACCCCTTTTGGGGTCGAACGACCCTTTCACAGGGGTCGCCTAAATACATCCTGCAAATCAGATATTTACATTATGATTCATAACAGTAGAAAAATTACAGTTATGAAGTAGCAACAAAAATAATTTTATGGTTGGGGGTCACCACAACATGAGGAACTGTATTAAAGGGTCGTGGCATTAGGAAGGTTGAGAACCACTGCCCTAGAGTCTTTTAAACTACCATGAAATACTCCAGGGAGACCGCAACACTAGATTAGATTTGACTCTCAATGGTTTGACCTTACTTACTTATCTGCGGAGGTAAATCTAAGCATAACACTGTGAGTTCACAGCCTTTCTGTTCTGTAACTAAACGTTGACATGTCTGTTTAAAATGAAGCTGCTACCTACCTGCCCCATAAGCATGTTGCTTCTATTCCAGGAGAAAAAGCATGATAGAAATGTTTAACAAACTCTCACTGTGCTCCATGTTCCTTTTCCCAGTTGCATACAGATGAAGAAGCTATGGGTGCTCATTGCACACTCGGCATTAGCAAAATGATCTGATCCTTGTCTTGAGGACTCTCATGAGGCATCTCTCTGATGAGAAGAAAGGTTACTCCAATATTCACACAAACTTCCTCCCACCCCACAGGGAACACCTACCAGAAAACACACAAGCGAGTGAAAGCAGCTCAAGGCGACTGCAACATTGCGCTCACACAGCCCTGGGGGAGGAGGGCCTGGCCATCCTCATTAATTGAGCAACCTATTGGGTTTCACATCCATCCCCATGCAAGGTGATGGCACTTAGGGGTACAGAAATTTACTTATTATGTTATTCAATCCACATCTATTACCAATACACATATTCTCACATATCCACACATCATCTCTCCTGCTTAATTAGTTTGTAAAAAGACATCTCTCCAGACAGAAGCCAAATATACTATGCACATAGGAAATGCAGGCCTCATTATGGAGTTCCAAAGGAGGGCATTCCTGAAAACCAGAGAAGCAAGGAATATTGGAGAGGGAGGAGGTCTGGCAACAAGGCAATGTTCAACCCTCCATCTCCTCAGACCTTCGGTAAACCGGAAGGCACCTGACACACGTGTCTTAGATAAGTCGTTTGGGAGATGGGGGAGATGATGTAAGCAGAGTCAGGACAGAATTAGACAGCTACAGGAGGAGAGGCAAAATGAAATAGGAGGAAGTGGAATCTGGAGCCGCTGTCATTGGCAACCACAGTGACAGATGGGCCATAGGGGCTGCAGCTGGTTATAACAGCACACGGCTGCCTTGGCCATCTCCATCCAGTCTAGATGCACATGCTTGCAACCAAGCTGAACAACTGGCATACCTGCAGCTAAACTCCACATACCTGTAACCCACCAGAGTAAACTGGTACCCGGGAACCATGAACAAGTCGAAAGCATCAACCCGCTCACCAAAGCCAGCAGAATTGCACCTCTGTGGGAAAAAGAAAAAAAAAGACATGCCATAAGACTTCTGACATTATTATTTCATTGCCCCATGTGTGAAAAAGAAAAATATCTCCTGCTTCTGGGTACAGACAAGAGATATGAGATATTGAGAGCCCATGGGAACCCATGTTATATACAGTCAGAACTCTGACTTTAAGTAAATCATATGTGCAGTCTCATGCTCAGTAAAGGACCTAAGTTTCCTCAGACTATTAAATTATAGTCCAAACTGGCCATGTGACTCATTTTAAATAACCCTTCCAAAGACAAAAATAAAAAGTCATTGGGCATAGTTTTTATTTAGTTTGCCTCTTCTCTCCTCTGCCTCAGTAATGCCTTTGTCTGCAGTTTCTGCCTTCCTGAGACCTCTGTCAGTTGGATAAGTAATTGATAGTTGTGTGTTTTTAAAACAATCACACACTTTCATTCATTTGCTGATTTGGCAAAAACTTGTAGAAGGAAGAAAAAATAATTTAACTAAACTTTTGTGGGGAAATCCAGCAGCAATAGCAGCAAAGACAGGGCACTCCACCAAGTAGCTATAATATAAATTAGCACTTACTACCTTGTAGGCACTGTTTGCAGATGTTTATGTTTAATTACATTAGCTCATTTAATCCTCCTGAGTTTGTAGGTAAATGCTATTATAATTTGCAGAGGAGGACACTGGGTGAAAGAGCACTAAAGTGGCTGTGGTCCTACATAGCAGCGCTCCTAGGACAGAGAATCCCAAAGAGGCGCTCGGGCTCTGGAGTGAAGCTCCCAGCTGCTAGCCTGCCCGTCCCCGCATCCTAAGGTTAAAGACCATCCTGGGTCCACAGAAGACCAGATGTGACAAAAGGCCATGGAGGACACTGTTGGTCTTTTTCTATCCCCAAGTCAACAAAAACGTTTCTGAGGACCTACTATGTGCCAGGCTGTCTTCTAGGGGCTAGAGACACATCCATGAACAAAGATCCCTTTCCTCCATAGGAGTCACGTTCAGTGGGGAAAGGGGACAGAATAAATACAATTAACCAGTAGTGCAGACTATCAGAAGCTGGAAACTGCTATGGAAGAGTAAGAGTAACCGAGTCGGGAGGCCTGGGGTGGGCTGATGGGAAACCGGAACACAAGACTAAGACAGTGCCCTGCTCCCTTGTCCTCCCAGAGCCTGTAGTCTGAACGTCTGGACGATCCTTCAGTTGCCCAGGGTCCCTTCAGCATCCTCTGAGCCTCTTTCTCACCTTTCTCTCGTCTCTCATATCTCTAACCCATCAAAACTTATCCACGACTCGTCCCCGTAAGTCAAATCTAGTGAATTTTCTAAAGCAATTCCTACTATAATGGTGCAACATTTCTCAAACAGGGGTTCTGAAAAACACCAGTTTTTTGAGATGTGAATAGGAGTGCTAAAGAAGGAATGCCATGTTTCAATAAGTTTAAGAAACTTTCAGGAGTCTCTAATATAATCATTTGCCTTGTGAAGCACAAAGAAAGAATGTGAGATGCAGTATTTGATCTGGAAGACTTTTTTTTTCCTCTCAGAGTACCTACTAACATCTCAAGAAATCCGCGTTCCACAGAACATAGTTTGGGAATGCTGGTCTCGTGAATTACATCTCCATCTGCAATGTCTTGCCCCGACATATAGAATTACAAAATATCTGAAAAGAAAGCTGTCACTGTACAGTGAGAAAACGGCCAGGGATGTCATGTGACTGGTCCAAAGTTGAATATTAGTTCCTTTTCTCATTCCCTGCCCTCAGGAGCATGGTGTCTAGAAAGGAAGAAATAACTGTCATGTTTTTTAAAATTGTAATACAGAATAATAAGAAAAGATATGTGGGGGTGGAGATCCAAGCGAGTATGTGGCATAAAGGAATCCTTGGGAGAGTCAGAGAAGATTTCACAAAGGAGATGCCTGAGCTGGGTTTTGAAGGGTGAGTAAGAGCTTACCAGGATATCAAGACAGAGAAGGTAGCCCAGACAGGGACTAGCACATAAACTGAGATGGAGGACTGGAACAGTCTGGCACTTCTGAGGAACTGAAAGTGATGTCAGCCCAGGTGAAGCACAGAGATAAGATAGAGAGCAGAGAGCGTTTGTAAAAGTAAGGGGTGTGTGTGTGTGTGTGTGTGCACGCGCGCAGATCCTGTCTCTGTGACCCGGTATGGGGGGTTGGGCGGGGGGGAGACCTGAAAGGTTTCAAGCAAGGGAGGGATGGAGTCAGATTTGCATTTTTAGAGAGCTCGCTCTGGGGCAGTGTGGAGCAGGCCACACCAGAGAGAGACCATTAGAAGACAATAGCATGGCCTGGGTGAAAGATGGTGAGGACTCCACTGAGGCAGATGTGGTTGCAGACAGGGAAGAAGGTATAGATTATTTCAGAGAAGCAGTGGAACTGACCGAACATAATGCCCAATTAGATTCAGAAAATGAAGAAGACTCAGAATCGCAGGATGACTTGGCAGAGTGAACCAAGGCATGGAGAAGGAAGAACATGTTTGGGGACTGGGAGCTGCTGAGTCCAGATGTGGACATGCTGAGCTTGAGACATCTGTGGGATGTGCCCAGAGGTTTGCCGGGGGCAGTTTTTGTACATGTATCCAAATATGGGAATTTCAGGACTTTAAGAGAAAACATATCTGAGACAGATGTTTTAAAGGTCCCTCCAATCTTTTAACACGAATGGCTGGACTTCGCTGCAGGAGGTAGGAGGTTCCAGGAAGAGTGGAGAGAGAATAATGAGGACCGAGCACATGGACCAACACTTAAACTCAGGACTGCTGACTCCTGGGTGCCCCAGGGTTGCTGCAGGTTCCAAAGTACAGAGGATGCAGAGATCTCCCAGGGCTTTTGTACTTTGCAGAGAATCAAGACCTACGCCCAGGCTGCCAACCCAGTCCCTCATCAGGGCACTCTGGTCTCATCCTACCAAATGCCCAACTGTATGTGGGGGAGGTTTCTGGAGAAAATGGCCAGGGAGTGCCATGCCTTCCCTGACACTTAGCATGGTCTTCTGTGCGAGGATTCCTCAGAGTTTCAGGATGCCCGTGCAGGAGCTGCCAGAACCTCTTGCTTAGCTGTGCACAGCCCTCAACCCTCCCTCATTCACCTCACAGCAATCCTTCAGTGTTGGCCCATACTCTTTTGTCCCCTCCGTCCCCAGAGAGCACGGTAATGTCATGCACCATTTCTAATGTCCAAGGGAAATAGAGTAGGAAATATCTGGCCAGCACAGATCTAGCTGCTCAACAAAGAAGGCAGTTCTTCCTTCAACCACAACAAACCCAAACTCACCCAAATGGGTTAGGATCTGGGCCTCGATGGGGATGCCCACTCACTGCCCATCTGGAAACAAGAGAGACTTCTCCAAAAATCCAGTGGGTGAGGAACACAAGACTGCCAAAGGCAGCCCCTGCCAGCAACCAGGGAGGCCTAGAGGCCATCCCTTTGGCTGCCTCGCTGGTCTTTTTCCCCTCAGGTTTACTGCAGTCGCCATCTAGAATAAAAAAATAATGGAAAAGGATTGGTTACATGGGAATGTGCCCTCTACCTTTAACAGACTTTTAGCGAGTAAGAAATGGTACCTGGCTTCCTTTAGAAGGGGGAATGAGACAAGCGACTGTGATACAAAGCAGAGCTAGCTGGTGGGAGAGCTTGTTTTAGGCAAGCCAGATCAGGAAGGGTTTAGGGAGAACCAAGCATCTTGAAATTGGACAAGTGAAAATGCCGAGAGTCAGTTACTTCATGTAAAGTTAACAGTAGGAGCAAAACTAGATGTAGGAGAAGTGAATGGTATGTTCGGGGAACAAAGGAGTGGAATCTTTCCAGGACACCGGGCTGCTTCTCCCCAAAAGAACAGGACTCTCATCTGAACCCCTGTAGCCGGAGTAACAGAGTGCATCGACTGAGCAGTGACTCTGCGCTCAGCCCTGATCTGAGCCCTCTTTGTGAGCTCATTTAATCTTCACAACTTTATAAAGTTGGCTCGATCACTAACCTCATTTTACAGTTTTGAAAACGGAAGCCTAGAGAGACAACAAGTGACTTGTCCAAGATCAGCTAGTCACGAGAAACAGGGATGGGAACTTTGGCCATTGGGCTGCACTGCCTGTGTACTTCACTAGACTATACTTCTGATAGGGGCAGAAATAGAATGTTAGGGAACCAGCTAGAATTGTAAGAAATATTAATCATGCTCTGTTAACCGTGACTGTTTTATTCTGATTAAAGAAGGCACCTGGCTGGCATCTGTCCAGGACCTGGGAGCTCACCTGGAAGTGTTGTTAACCGTGACTGTTTTATTCTGATTAAAGAAGGCATCTGTCCAGGGCCTGGGAGCTCACCTGGAAGTGCAGCCCTTCCTCCCCACTTGGAGCTTCCTATTATCGTGGAAAGACTAACAACTTTGTTGCAGAACCAGAGCCAGAAACCGGAATCGCCAGCCCTTTGAAGATCCCCAACCCTCTGCTTACCTGTTAACTGCCAATTTGACCCACTATTTCCCCATATAACCCCAGCCCTTGCATATCACTAAGCCCTTTGAAGACACCAGCCCTTTTGCATGTCTATAAACTGCCCATTTGCCTACTTGCCTACTTGCCTTTGTACTTCTACTATATAAGCCGCTGGCTTATGGGGGGGCTGCAGAGCAGATTTCCGTGGATGACCTGCTGCTCTCCCATACTGCGGCAATATTGGAATAAACGCTCATATATGATTCAACCCTGTCTCCGAGTAGTGACAGGCAGCACGGACCCATTGTTTGTCTGCCAGGACTGTTTAATGAACAGGTCTCAGCTCATTGCATAAATGACTTACCATACAAACATATAACAAGGAGAAAGTGCTGGCAGGAAATTTCTTTGTAGGAAAGGAGAGCCTGTTGGGCAGAAGCTCTCTGCGGCACAAAAGGCCTCCTTTGCGGCTGCCCTAGGGACCAGCAGCCCGATTTCACAAGAAGAAAGCCATTCGGCCAGCAAAGGAGTCCGAGAAAGGAGGAGCAGAGCTGAAAGCTCTGGGGATGGGAGAGGTGGTGAAGGCAGAGGGGAGGTCAAGGCCTGAGGCTAAACAGTCTTTGGAGAAGAGAGATCCTGAAGCTAAATTTGCTGAGCAATATGCTATATGTGGTAGGTGACCCTTGCCTCCGGACCCAGCAGATATGTAATAAAACTACAAAAAATACCTGGTATGATCAGATATCCTGGGGAAGCTGGTGAGGAGTCTGGAGTTTTATAAATGTGACCACAGGGGGAAAAGCAGGAAGGGACCAACAACTGGGTCACACAAATTAAAAACAGTAGCAAGAAGAAAACACAAGTCAGGAAAGGTAAAGGATACCCTAACGTTCAGATCCTTATCAAGCTGTGCCTGCAAAATTTGCTGCCTGAGTTTCCACCTTTAGATGTTAGTGTTTTATAAAATACTAGAGGCCCGGTGCACAACATTCGTGCACTGGGCAGGGGGGTCCCTCAGCCCAACCTGTGCCCTCTCGCAGTCAGACATTCCCCGAGGGGTCCTTATCGCTGCCACAGAGGCAAGAGAGGCTCCCGCCACTGCCGCTGCGCTTGCCAGCCATGAGCCCGGCTTCTGGCTGAGCAGCGCTCCCCCTGTGGGAGTGCACTGACCACCAGTGGGCAACTCCTGCATTGAGCATCTGCCCCCTGTTGGTCAGTGCACATCGTAGCGACCAGTCGTTCAGTCAATTTGCATATTAGCCTTTTATTATAGAGGATAAAACACATATAGGACACTAAACCAAGTTCTAAATGTTCTAACTAATATTACTGTCACTTGACCAATTTACTTGCATGATGTTCCTCTAGTCTCCCTACCCCCAGCCCATGCTAGAATCAGGGCCAAAGGGGAATTACACAAGCACTTTGTTCATGGTGAGCCAAAATCCTCTAAACTTCCATGAATCTGTGAGATCTGTCCTTGTATTTACAAAAGAACAGTGAGTCATTGAGAGTCACACAAAGAGCCAGGGGCAAATTAATTAGAACCTGGAAACACTTCTCCCTTCTTTTCAGAAGGGTGTTGAGCTAGCCTATGAAGCAAGCATCCAAGTTTGGTATGTGTCTATCACCAGAGAGAGACAGGTGATTTGAACGGTGGTGTGAATATGCAAGATTTCCTTTCTTTTCAAGTTTCAGATTTAGAGTTTAATTATCTTAGACAGACACCTAGAAATAAAAGCCCAGGTGGTTCCCACAGCCCTAGCTCGCAAATAACTTTCCATTGTGAAGGAGATACCCTGGGGTCAGAGAGAGAGAGGGATGAAGGACGCCACCCTGGAGAGCCCTGTCCAGAGGGGAAGAGGAGGAAGATGGGCTGGAAGCCAGCTGGGAGCACAGGACCTGGTCTACTCTCCCTCTCCACAGTGACACAAGCCAGAGACAGCGTTTTATTGTCACCCGCTGTACTAGCAAGGAAAAGGCTCCTTCTGCTTGGATAATAGTCCACTCACTGGGCCTGTTACTGTCTCAGAGGGAGAAAAAGTTGAAAAAGAGAAATAGTTCAGAAGCACTATTTTAATCTTTCCAAGATAGGTTACATTTAGATCAGAAATATAAACTAGGCAAGAGAGAATATCCCTGAATAAATCCAGCATACACTTACCTGTGGAAATGCGATCAAGTGTGGCTATGGTACTTAACGTTAGTATCACCCTGTTAGACATCTGATAACTCCAGATGGGGTTTAGTGAAGTGTACCATATGCGGAGAACAACAAGAAGAATCTGTCCCAACACGAATCCCCAGATTCGGAGGTACCTGGAAGTGCAAAAGTATTTTTTTGTTTGTTTGTTTTCTGCCTCTGGTTGTTTCTTTCTTTCTTTTTTTAATTTATCTTTATTGTTGAACGTGTTTTTAATGACTTTTTGTGTGCTTTCAATGCACTGCATCCATCATGAATTTCATACTTTCATAGAATGAATATATGAAATAGTCTGATTGGTAATTTGTGGTAATATACATGATTTAGCCTTTATCTAGCCCATTATCTAGGCAACTTGTCAAAATTCCTTCATTCTCAAAACATTATTAAGACTGATGGCAGTATTCACACCCTGATCTTGTGAAAAAGGGGTGGGGGGTGGCAGGGAGAGGGAGACTGCTACAAGGCAAGATGGAAGGTAAATACAATAACCTGGAACTCTTGGTCTCAACTTCCCCTTTGGTAACTGATCACTACACTTATTTTTTAAAGTTATCTTCATTGTTGAAAGTATTACAGATGTCCCTCTCCTTTTAAAAATATGTTTTTATTGATTTCAGAGAGAGGAAGGGAGAGAGAGAGAAAGAAACATCAATGATGAAAGAGAATCAT
>NW_005353325.1:3036947-3042286 GCF_000412655.1 Myotis brandtii | reverse complement strand
TGGAGGCGGGCTGGCCAGGGGAAGGGACCCCAGGAGGTTGGCTGGCTGGCCCCCCAATCGGGGCCTATTGGGGGGGGCCGGCTGGTAGGGGGGGGGGGCCGCAGGAGGTTGGCTGTGGGAGCGCACTGACCACCAGGGGGCAGCTCCTGCGTTGAGCTGGTGGTCAGTGAGCATCATAGCAACTGGTCGACCGGTGGTTCCGGTCCTTCCAGTGGTTCGGTGGTAACAGTAGCTTAGGCTTTTATATATATAGATAGGTGCATAGGATTCAAACCATACCTTTGCAAACCACTTCCTGTCCACCATGTCACGACTTGCACTATCAGTGAGGAAGACACACCAAGCGCAAGGATCACCAGCCGAAGTTCGGCATTTGGAGCCTGGAAGGAGGCTATGCTGCCTACAAACAAATTACAGAGAGTTAAATATTTCTGGCAGCCACACCTTGGTACTCAATTCCCTGCATTTTATAACTGTTGTGTCTGATACCATTTTTATACACAGGAAGAGAGAGTTAATGGAAAATTGTGTGTGTGCATAAATCTTTTTAAAGTTTTATTGAGATATAATTCATACCATAAAATTTACCCTGTTAAAGTGTATAATTTCATGGTTTTTTATATATTCACAAAGTTGTGTTATAATAATAGTGCATTTTGTTTATCCACTATCTAATTCCAGAATATTTTCATCACCCCAAGAAGAAATCCATACCTGTTAGCCGTCGCTCCCTTTTCTTCTTCCCCACCCCCAGCCCCTAGCAATCATCATCTACTTCCTGCTCATATAAATTTTCCTATTTTGGAAATTTCATATAAGGATCATAAAATTATGCTGCCTACAAACAAATTACAGAGAGTTAAATATTTCTGGCAGCCACACCTTGGTACTCAATTCCCTGCATTTTATAACTGTTGTGTCTGATACCATTTTTATACACAGGAAGAGAGAGTTAATGGAAAATTGTGTGTGTGCATAAATCTTTTTAAAGTTTTATTGAGATATAATTCATACCATAAAATTTACCCTGTTAAAGTGTATAATTTCATGGTTTTTTATATATTCACAAAGTTGTGTTATAATAATAGTGCATTTTGTTTATCCACTATCTAATTCCGGAATATTTTCATCACCCCAAGAAGAAATCCATACCTGTTAGCCATCACTCCCTTTTCTTCTTCCCCACCCCCACCCCCTAGCAATCATCTACTTCCTGCTCATATAAATTTTCCTATTTTGGAAATTTCATATAAGGGAATCATAAAATATGTAGCCTTCTGTGACTGGCTTCTTTCACTTAGCATAATGTTTCCGAGAGTCATCCATGTTGTAGAATGTTATCAGTACATCATTCCTTTTCATGGCTGAATAATATTTCATTGCACGGATGTCCTGCATTTTGTTTATCCATTCATCAGTCGATGAGCACTTGGGTTGTTTCCACTTTTGGGCTATTATAAATAACTAGAGGCCCAGTGCACAAAATTAGTGCATGAGTAGGGTCTCTAGGTCTGGCCAGCGATTAGGGCTGGCTGGGGCCTTCCTTCATTCCATGCCACCCCCTGGTGGTCAGCGCACATCATAGTGAGCGATTGAACTTCTGGTCTCCCAGCCGAACTCCTGAGGGGATACTTTGCATATTAGCCTTTTATATATATAGATGCTGCTATGAACATTTGTGTACAAGGTCTTGTGTGAACATATGTTTTCATTTTTTTAGATAAATACCAGGAGTGGAGGTGATGAATCATAGGATAACATTTTTATGAACTGACAAACTGCTTTCCAAAGCTGCGGCACCATTTTACATTCACCAGCAATGTGTGACTGATCCAATTTCTCCACATCCTTGCCAACACTTGTTATTATCTATCTTTTTATAGCCATTCTAATGGGTCAAAATCTTTAAGGTAAAAAATAACCCAAATTGCCCAAGGTGTTTTGGCTCAGCAGATAGAGCATCAGCTTGTGGACTGAAGGGTCCCAGGTTCGATTCCAGTCAAGGGCACATGCCCAAGTTACAGGCTCAATCCAGGGAGTGGGGAGGAGTGTGCAGGAGACAGCCTGATCAATGATTCTCACTCATCATTGATGTTTCTATTTCTCTCTCCCTCTCCGTTCCTCTCTGAAATCAATAAAAATATATTTTAAAAAATGACCCAAATTAATAGCAGAATGAACTAGATATATTCCTGGAAGTGGAATTTCTTGGTGAAAGAGTATGTAAACATTTGCAATTTTGACCAAAACTGTTAAATTAGCCTTCGCAGAGAGGTTTGCCAAATTAGATTCCCACTGGTAGTGAATGAGTGTCTGCTTCCCATCCTTACAATACAGTGTTATTTATCCATTCATCAGTCGATGAGCACTTGGGTTGTTTTCACTTTTGGGCTATTATTAATAATGCTGCTATGAACATTTGTGTACAAGGTCTTGTGTGAACATATGTTTTCATTTTTTTAGATAAATACCAGGAGTGGAGGTGATGAATCATAGGATAACATTTTTATGAACTGACAAACTGCTTTCCAAAGCTGCGGCACCATTTTACATTCACCAGCAATGTATGACTGATCCAATTTCTCCACATTCTTGCCAACACTTGTTATTATCTCTCTTTTTATAGCCATTCGAATGGGTCAAAATCTTTAAGGTAAAAAATAACCCAAATTGCCCAAGGTGTTTTGGCTCAGTAGATAGAGCATTAGCCTGCGGACTGAAGGGTCCCAGGTTCGATTCCAGTCAAGGGCACATGTCCAGGTTACAGGCTCAATCCAGGGAGTGGGGAGGAGTGTGCAGGAGACAGCCTGATCAATGATTCTCACTCATCATTGATGTTTCTATTTCTCTCTCCCTCTCCATTCCTCTCTGCAATCAATAAAAATATATTTTAAAAAATAACCCAAATCAATAGAAGTATGAACTAGATATATTCCTGGAAGTGGAATTGCTGGGTGAAAGAGTATGTACACATTTGCAATTTTGACCAAAACTGTTAAATTATCCTTTGCAGAGAGGTTTGCCAAATTAGATTCTCACTGGCAGTGAATGAGTGTCTGCTTCCCATCTTTACAATACAGTGTTCAGACTTTATTTTTTTGCCAACCCAATAGGTAAAACTATACATAGGTATATTGTGAGTACAATTTGTATTCTACACATCTTAGTACATTTTTAAATAAACAATTATATTTCATTTCCAGTAAACTGATGGTAGCCTTTGCCCACTTTCCTATTGAGTTGTTGGTCCTTTATTTATTACTGATTTGTGAAAAAACCATATATTAGGGAAATTAGCCCTTTGACTAAAAGAACTGCAAATATTTTTCCTACGTTGTTGTTTGACTTTGCTTACTATAGCTTTGGTCACGCATAATTTTCATATTTTTATGCAGTGTCCTCTAACAATTTTAATGGTTTCTGAGTTTTGTGTCATATTTGGGGGGGAAAGAATACAATATATTCAAGAGTTGAACTGTTTACCACGGTTTCTTTCCCCTTGTCCTTTCATGATACTTAAGCTTTCCAATCTGATAGGAAAATTAGAAATGTAAAATACCTGGGCTTTTTGTCTACTCTTCCAATTTTACTAAAACTCTTGAGGTAGTAGTAAGAGAAAGAGAACTCTTTTTTCTAATTCAAACATTTAGCATTCAAAGAACAGTCTACATATTTTCATTTGATTTTTAACTAAAATAAACGTAAAGAAATACTTTCAAATAATTACCAACAGCAAGGATCCGCAGCAGGGCTAGCATCCACTTCTTGTGCACCAGCTTCCAGACAGGAGTAGTTATGAGGAATAGCGGAGAGAGAAAAGCTACGCCAAAAACTTCCAGCCCGGTGAGTTCCAGTGTTTGCAGGGGAAAGTAATAAATCATCGGAGGCAGGTCATGCCAGAGAGACCAAGTAACGTATCCTAGAAGAAAAAGGTTTTTCAGAGAAAGACCAAGCGTAACTTTGTCATCGTTTCAAACAGTAACCCCGCCCCTCCACTAGGTCCTCCCGGTACTAAAGTCTCTTCATTTGGAACATCCGGGTTGAAGTGGGTTTCCTGTCAGGACCTTGATTGGCATTTCCTTACCTACGTTGCCTTTCAGAATGAGAAATATGAAAACCGATAAGAGCAACGAGCACTACACGGATAGGCAGGTCGGTTAGTCAACATGTTCTTGCGCGTAGACTGTTTTAAACCCAACCCTCAGGAAACAGCATGCGGCAGTGGAATACCCACATCTGAAGTCAGTTTCATTTCTGCCAACGACTGTGAATCTACAACAATGATGCTTACCTTGTGCTAGGCTCTGTGCTAAGGATTTACACACATCATCTCTCTTATTCCTCACACAACCCGTGTCCTATGAAGTTGACATTATTTCTACTCCTCTCTTACAAATGCAAAACAAGTCTCCTGAGACTCGGAAAGTTAAGTAATTGTCTCAAGTCACAAAAGCAGCAAAGGCAGAATAAACTTAAACCCACACAGTCTAGCTCCAAACATAGCTTTCTAATGACCAAGTGTACTAACTTTCTCCCAAGTTACTTCTCAGCTTCCTTTTCTTTTAAAAATTTTTTAAAAATATGATTTTAATGATTTTTAAAGAGAGAGGAAGGGAGAGGGATAGATCGAAACATGGATGAGACAGAAACATCATCGATGGCCGCCTCCTGCACTCCTCCCTACAGAGGATGGAGCCCCCCAGCCCGGGCACGTGCCCTGACAGTGACCTCTGGGTTCATGGGTTGACGCTAACCACTTAGCCACCGGCCTGGCTCTGCCTCCTTTTCTTAATCGGCAAAATAGCACTTTTAACCACCTTAGAGTTCAGCTTAAATGAGATCAAGTACAAGGAGTACCTAGCACCTAGGTACTTACTGCCAGTCGCTTTACATGGCCTGACTCATGAGATACCGACTGAGGCAGAAACATGGGCCCTCTGAGCACTACCGGCTCCCAGAAAACCAAGTTCTCAGCCAGGCGCCCCTCCCGGGCCAGAGGAAAGCCTGTTTCACGTCGAACTGCGAGATCCCAGCCGTCTCCCAACGTTTGTCTAGGAACTCTGATTCATTCCACGCCAACAGAATTACACCGGTAATTGTTGGTGGGATTTTTCTGTAAAGCTACTCGTGGGAACCCAGAGGCACGGGTCCCGTAGGCGCCTCGCCGAATCCTCGGCCTCGGAACCTCGATCGGGGTCTTTTCTTTTCCCCCTGCGCTAGCAGACGTTCCCAGGGGGCGATAAGCATCTCTCCTCTGGGCACTGAGAGCGCTTTTCTTCCTCGCGGGGCTCAGCCAGCCCTCCGAGCGCGGGAGCTCCGGGCCGGGGGGGACCGGGGGA
>NW_005353325.1:3033869-3036578 GCF_000412655.1 Myotis brandtii | reverse complement strand
CGGAGCGGCCCCGGATGGAGCGCCGCCAGCGCACAGGAGGGCAGGAACGAGTGCGCCTGGGACCAGCGGTGCCCAGGTTTAAACAAGAAGGCAAAGGGAAGGGCAGCCGGTAAGACGGGCTCTGGAGCTTTGGGCCGACAAGTGTGAACAGGACTCTCTCGTCCTTAAGGCTTGGGCGACGCTCCGGAGGCGAGCGGGCTTTTGGCGAGAGGCACTGCCCCTTCGCAGCTTGGGTTGTGAGCATATTGCATCCTGGAAAGGTGATCAAAAAATTCTAGAGGGCCCCGCCCACGTGGCTCAGTGGTTGAGCACTGACCTGGGAACCAAGAGGTTGCGTTAGATTCCGGGTCAGGGCACATGCCCAGGTTGCAGGCTCGATCTGCAATGTGGGGCGTGCAAGAGGCAGCTGATCAATGATTCTCCCTCATCATTGATGTTTCTATCTCTCTCTCTCCCTTCCTCTCTGAAATCAATAAAAATATTTTTTTAAAAAATTCTAGATGTCACAGGATTTTTGGTGGCTTTCAGAGATGTAGCAATGAAAGGGGGGCAGCAATAGAATTTGGGAACCGGCTAATATTGTAAGAAATATTAATCATGCTCTGTTAACCATGATTGTTTTATTCTGATTAAAGAAGGCACATTCTACCCTGGCTGGAGCCACCTGGAGATGCAGCCCTTTCTCCCCATTTGGAGCTGCCTATTATCATGGAAAGATTCACAAAGATTTGTTACAGAAACCAGAATCACCAGCCCTTTGAAGATCCCCAGCCCTTTTGCACACCTGCAGGCTTTGCAGACCTCCAGCCTGCTAACCTGTTAACTGCCCATCTGGCACTCTCTTTGACTATTTCCCCATGTAACCCCAACCCTTGCATATCGCTAAGCCCTTTGAAGACCCCTAGTCCTTTTGCATATCTGTAAACTGCCCTTTGGCCTTTGTGCTTTTGCTATGGCTTATGGTGAGGTGCAGAGCAGATTTCTGTGGCTGACCTGCTGTTCTCTCATACTGCGGGCAGTACTGGAATAAATGCTCATCTATGATTCAGCCCTGTCTCTGCTTCATTGGCTCGAGTAGTGACAGGCAGCACGGACCCATTGTTTGTCCAGTTACAGCAACACTTGCTCTGGGGAGAGAAAACAGGGGGGAGTGGAAACTGCCCTCCTTAATGAAACAGGAATCTTAGGGGAATATAGGCAGGCTTAGGGAATATTTAGAATTGGGGTCCATGGAAAAACACAGGGCTATAGATTGGGAGAAGGTACATCTCCATAACACAAGGAAGCCAGGGGCAGGAGCAGCAACAGTTGCATTTACATAAGACAAGGGAGCTGGAAGTAGCTAAAAATGTCTATATCTATATATATAAAAGGCTAATATGCAAATAGACTGGAACAACCGGTTGCTATGATGTGCACTGACCACAAAGGAGCACACGCAGAACATGGTGGGCATCGGGTGTGGTGGGATGGTGGAGCAGGTGAGCAGGGACGCCAGACCAAAGTGGGGCTCTGGCCGCTGTCATTGGGGCGAGCCTCTGGTGGTTACTAAAAATTCTTTGCTCCTGCGTGCTGCAGTCCCACCCGGTGCTCGCACCCGTTGCCGGTGCCAGAGCCATTGCTCACACCCGTTGCCGGTGCCCAGCGCCAGCCCTGATTTCTCAGTGCCATCAGCTGATGTGAGCAGTGGCTGCTGGCCTCAATCACCCCTCAGGGTTTCTCCACCTCCCCCTACTCCTGAGGGGCAATCCGGGCCAGCAGCTGCCTCTTGCACCCACTACCAGCGACAACCCTGCTCGCACTCATAGCTGGTGCTGGAGCACCGTTCACCCCCGCTGCTGGTGCCTGGTGCCTGGTGCCAGTCCCGATCACTCGGCGCCATCAGCAGGTGCAAGCAGCCGCTGCTGGCCCTGATCGCACCCGAGGGGCAATTGAGGCCGTCATTGGGTGTGAGCGGGTCCAGCGCTGTCAGCACATGAGAGTGACGGCAGTGGGAGCAGGGCTGCTGGCAAACAGGGGACCAGGGTCCGCGGCAGGAGGGGCTGTGCGCACGTACAGAGGGTGGGCTAAAACCTGCCCCTGTGCCCACCGCAGCCTCGCGGCCCACAGTTCCTTTTGAGGTGCACGAATTCGTGCATTGGGCTCCTAGTTTACAAAATAAAGAAGAAGGAAGAAAGCCAGAAAGAAAAGAACAATGAGGGAGGAGGGCATTCCACATCCCATGTGGTGTTTGACCTTTCAGTTCAGGAGTTACTATAGTAACCAGTCTAAGGGAATAGTGACCAATCAGAGGGGATATCAAAGCACCAAGATCTGCAGCCTTGTAAGGAGTAGGGAAAAAGAACACAGTGGGATCCTTTTTCCCCTCCCCATGTGGGAGTCTGAACTTGTTCTTCAATAAATCTCCACCTTTGCTATACCACTCTCTGTTCGTGGATTCATTCTTCGACTCTGGCGGACAAAGAATCCGGGTTCCAGACCAAAAATTCCATTTCATCAACTTTGAGAGTGCCCAGCCCTGAGGAGAAAGCGAGAGCTGGTTCTAAGGAACAATGGGTAGCTGGAATCGCAAGTTATTTCTTTTTTTTATTTTTTATTTTTTTTAATTAAATCTTTATTGTTCAGATTATTATATTGGTTCCTCTTTTTTTCCCACCATAACTCCCCTCCACCCAGTTCCCACCCCACCCTCCGCCCTCACTCCCCACC
>NW_005353325.1:3030056-3032268 GCF_000412655.1 Myotis brandtii | reverse complement strand
ACCTCTGGGCTTCCTGGCTCCTGGATCTCTAGGGAGGTGCTAATGTAGCCTTTGCCTGCGGCTAACCAGCAAAGGCCTCCCTGCAGGGCCTGGGCGGGGCGGGTCCCATGGGATCAACAGGGCGGGGCTAGCAGTTATGGCTGCTCTCAGACTTGCCCTCAGAGGCTCTGCTTCTCATTGTCCCTGTAATCGCTGCAAGCCCCTCGGAGAGAAAGCTGCCCTCGGGTTCCGACCGATGCCAGACAGTCCCGCTTCTCCCGTATGAGTCTGGGTCCCTAGATACTCGCCCGGAACTGGAGCTCAGAGCCTGAGACCCCCTCCCGATTGAAAAAGACAATCGTGACCTCAGCCGCCAGTCCTCTCTGCATGCACCTTCGCACCTTTGTATTTACTTCAGCACCGCACCTCCTCTGAGGCACCTCCTCGGAGTCTCGGTATGCTTTTCTCTTTCCTTCTAGTTGTAGAAATTCCACTCAGCCAGCCTTCCTGTGGTTCTGGATGATGTCCGTTATGTCTTTTAGTTGTATTTTTGAAGTGGTTGTGCGAGGCAGCAATCTCCGGTGTTTACCTATGCCGCCATCTTGGTTTATCTTCGCAAGTTATTTCTTGTTTGAGTATTACCACACCGCAGAATGTCTTCAATTTTTTAAAAAATGTTCTCAAAGCATTTTGTTTTTAGTCGCTTGTAATTTGGAGGGGAGAGGGGAGTTTATCACTTACCACTTCCGAAAAGTTTGCTCTGAAATGAAACAATGACGGGTTGCCTAAAAGTGTAAGAAACACGTAGGAGTAAGTTCATAGCAGCTTTGAGCAAAGAGTTCCCAAAAAGTTAATTACTGACAAGTACTTTGTCACAGGATAAAGTTATGGATCAATGGAATAGAATTGAGAGCCCAAGAATAAACCCTCTCATTTAGGGCAAATGATTTTCAAGGAGCTTCCTAAGACAATGGCATGGGGGAAATGCCAGAGGCTAATTCCAGCAGGTCATAAATGCAAGAAGTTTCATCAAAAGGTTGATGGAACCTTGAGGCTTCAGCAGGCTGAATCATATGTTATTACCTACTGGAATGGCTGGACGCATTTCCCCAAACCTGAAAAGGATACATAAATGATTACCTGCTACCAGACTGCTGAGGACATTTTACTCTACATGTTATTGCCTCCTGCTGGCCAAACACCTGAACAGCCAAAGGCAGTTCCCCCAAACTCTGACAATGACCTTTGATATGTATATCTACTTTGCTTTAGGACAATTTGTGTTAATAAAGAGCGAGGGGTCTGGAGACTCAAGAGAACTTGGTTCCTACAGCTAACTCTGGCTCCCCCATGGATTACACATTTATATTATATTATATTTCTAGTCTCTTTATTAGTGTACGCTGCAGCGCCTTCTCCAGATTCCTGAACCCTTCTAGATGCTGGGAAAGACCCCGGCATTAGGGAAAGGGTAAACTTTTCAACATTTGGTTCTAGGATAACTGAATAGCCACATGAAAGGAATAAAGTAGGACCCCTATCTACATCATATGTAAAAATGAACTCAAAATGGATCAAAGACCAAAATATGAGCGATCTATCTTTTTTTTCCTGCTGGCCAAACACCTGAACAGCCAAAGGCAGTTCCCCCAAACTCTGACAATGACCTTTGATATGTGTATCTACTTTGCTTTAGGACAATTTGTGTTAATAAAGAGCGAGGGGTCTGGAGACTCAAGAGAACTTGGTTCCTACAGCTAACTCTGGCTCCCCCATGGATTACACATTTATATTATATTATATTTCTAGTCTCTTTATTAGTGTACGCTGCAGCGCCTTCTCCAGATTCCTGAACCCTTCTAGATGCTGGGAAAGACCCCGGCATTAGGGAAAGGGTAAACTTTTCAACATTTGGTTCTAGGATAACTGAATAGCCACATGAAAGGAATAAAGTAGGACCCCTATCTACATCATATGTAAAAATGAACTCAAAATGGATCAAAGACCAAAATATGAGCGATCTATCTTTATAAAACCCTAATATGTAAATCGATGGAATGACCCATCGCTATGATGTGCACTGACCACCAGGGAGCAGACACTCAACGCAGGAGCTGCCCCTAGCCCACAGGCCCCGACCAGCGGCAGCAGCGGAGGATGGGGCTGGTGAGCGGTCAGTGCCAGGCCAGTCAAGGTGGGTGTGAGCAAGGGTCCCTCCCCCCGCCCCCACCCC
>NW_005353325.1:3021365-3029907 GCF_000412655.1 Myotis brandtii | reverse complement strand
ACCAGTGCATGAATTTTATGGATCGGGCCTCTAATAAATCTATAAAACCCTTAGACGAAAACAGGAGTAAATTATCATGATCTTTAGTTAGGCAATGGATTCTTAGATACAACACTAAAAGCACAGATAACAAAATAAAAAACTGAATTTCACCAAATTAAAAACTTTGATACTTCAAAAGACACTATCAAGAAAGTGAAAAGACAATGTACAGAATGGGAGAAAATATTTTTAAATCATACATCTGGTGAGGAACAGGTATTCAGAACATGCAAACACACACAATTACAACTCATTTCTGGCAGCTCCCTTGTCCCTATAGACCAGCATCCCACAAACACTCCCTCCCAGTGAATCGGACTCATTAGCAGGGCATGGACACCTTCCACAGCTGAGCACCGCCTGCTCCAGCCTTCCCTCCTGCCACCGCCTGCACCTTCCCTGCACCCAGACCACCCATGCTCCACCTTCATGTCCCTCCACCTCCCGCCCCACTGGCTAGCCCTGTCCCCATCTGGGTCAGCAGCAGAACCCCAACTCCCACCACCACGCTCCCTTCTACGCCTCCATGGAGCTCCTCAACATCTGTCTGGTGTGCACAGCTCTGCTCACATCCCATCACCCCTATGAGTTCCTGGCCACCAGGTAGCTGGTTCTGTGCACCTCGCAGGGCCTACACCAAAGCCAAGGTTGTGCCATGTTGGCAGAGGGAGGACAGTCATGGCGCACCAACAACCCTCTCTCCAGCCCATTAAGGAGAAAACAGACACAAAAAGGGCCCATCCTACGATCTAAGTTCCTTCCCTAGTTACCTCTCTTTACCTCTGTCATATTTTTTAAACTAAACTGAATTCCAAAAGCAGATTAAGAAGCATCTGGCAGTGGGCAGTGTCTTTGAAAAGCCAACAAAAGCCAACAACCCCTACTTGCAGAAATCTAGAACCATTCCAGGGAAATGAGAGAAGGATGCCCTGGAAAGATGGTCTGTCCCCCGATCTAAGTTCCTTCCCTAGTTACCTCTCTTTACCTCTGTCATATTTTTTAAACTAAACTGAATTCCAAAAGCAGATTAAGAAGCATCTGGCAGTGGGCAGTGTCTTTGAAAAGCCAACAAAAGCCAACAACCCCTAGTTGCAGAAATCTAGAACCATTCCAGGGAAACAAGAGAAGGATGCCCTGGAAAGATGGTCTGTCCCCTTGCCCTTGGGACACCAGTGCACCAGGGGGCTCTCTGCCTAGAATGTCGAGGCCTAGGTGTGGAGCGGGAAGCCCAGAGTCCTTTGCGGGCAGGTGTCAGTCAGCCCACACCCCTTACAAGTGCTGAGTCCTGTTCTCCACACTCTTTTCTAGAAGCCTCCCGTTCTGTTTGGCCCACATCTTGATCTGGCTCCTGCGGTGATGTTTCTCTTCTTTCAGGTCCCTCCTCACACGGGAGAGCATTTAAAACACAGATCAACAATGTCTCAAACACTACACACCCCTGTGATTCCACTGCTGGGAATCTGCTCCCCAAAGAAGAAAAAGGCCACGTGCACAAAGATGGCCATTTTGGTAAAATCTCCACAGTCAGAATGACCAACACAGCCAATGACATGGGATGGCCAAGTGCACCGTCCAATCAGGCAGCCACTGCCCACGTGTGGCCACTGAGCACTGAACACGCGGCACAGCCAGCCTGAGCTGAGACATACCATAAGTGCAAAATATACAACAGATTCTGAGGACTTAATAACAATGTAAAAAAACAATGTAAAATATATCATTAATAAGTTGCCTGGCAGGTGTGGCTCAGTTGGTTGAGCGCCCTCTACTGCACCAAGAGGTTGCTGATGAGATTCCCAGTCAAGGAGCATGCCCAGGGTATGGGGGTCCATCCCCAGTAGGGGGCGTGCAGGAGGCAGCCCATCAGTGATTCTCTCTCGTCATTGATGTTTCCATCCCTCTCTCGCTCTCCCTTCCTCTCTCTGATATCAATAAAATTAAATATATAGATATTTTTAAAAGTTTCTTGTTTCACAGACGTATAAAAACACACGGAGGGAAGGGCTGGATATGAATTTCGGGCTGAGCTTGGTCAACTCCTGCTCTAGAATATCATCCGGTTGGTGCAGGTAAACCCCAGGCTTTGGTTTCAAACAAACTGGGTTCCAACCCACTACTTAAGAGGGATGAGGATGGGTACCCCAGCTCACAAAACCATCGTCAGAATTAGATGAGATGACATGGGGGGCACAGAGCAAAGTGCTCAGCTGAGAAGACGGAAATAAAACAGAACTTGGCTGTTTCCATGCACCGCCCCGACCTTGCAAAAAGCAAAGGTCAGGTGAAAGGTCTTTTCTAACACATCCCCACCCGTCATGGTGCTTGTCCCCGTCAAATGCCTCTGGCTTCCTCTAGGCCTCTGTGTGACATTCACACACAGTCTTTGAGCACAGATGCCAATGAGGACCCATTCCGACCTGGCTGAGCCCAAGACTGTCAGTCCAGGGAGCTCACCAGGTGTCCGGAAGCCCACCAGCCCCAGGCTTCACCTCGCACTGAATGCCCAGCCTGGTCAGCGAGATTTCCTTGGGCAGGCGCTCCGCCTTCAGCCAGGTACCGGGCCTGCCCAGAGCTCCACCTCCTCCCCCAGGTTCTCTAGGGAGGTCTGCAGCTCCTGGCTCTGGGTGTGCAGCTCCTCCTGCTCCCCCTTCAGCAGCTGGTTCGAGAAATTGAGCCTGGGGGTGGAGAGCCACACGGCCAAGGCTGAGGAGCATGCCCAGCCCCTGTCCCAGGTGTGCACCATAATCAAAACCACAATCTCTCTGGGCCTCCGTTTTTCCCGTGTGTAAACGAGGGTTGAACAAAACCAGCTGTTTTCAAACTGTGTCCGTTGGGGTTCTATGAGGCTGCCCCAGGTGCCCCACTGTGGGCTGGGGAGACAGGACAGGCAGGCTCAGACACCACTTCAACAGAGCACCCTGCAAAAATCCTTCCCATGGAAGGCTTTGGCATATCTGCCTACTTGGAAAAAAAGGTTCTTCGACTGAAACACTTTTGAAAATCATGGAATCAGAACATTTTTGATCTAAAACTCTATGTCTATGCCAAGCATTTTTCCCCAATTCCAAGCCCCTTTCTAATTTCAATTTCTGAGACAAATAAAACATGAGATTTGGGAGTATTATGTAAATCCACTGAAATCATCATCATCATCATCATCATCATCATCATCATCGTCGTCATCATAATTACCCAACTGGGTTTCCTGGGGGAAGATTTATACCAGAAAGCTCAAATGACCAGAGGCTCATGGACTCAATTTGAACACAGATGTGCCCTGTTTGGCCCACACAGTCTTTTTTTTATTATTATTATTTAAATTAATTGATCAATATTTTTAAAATTTTAAGTTTCACATCAACATCTAACTATTTAGCTTCTCAGAGGGCAGGGAGAAAGCATAAACAAAAGGCCCTGGCAGGTGTGGCTCAGCAGTTACAGCATCAGCTCGTGACCGGAAGGGTCACAGGATTGATTACTGGTCCAGGACATGTACCTGGGTTGCGGATTTGCTTCCCGGCGTAGTTGGGGTGTGTGCTGTAGGCATCCAATAGATGTGTCTCTCTTGCATCAATGTCTCTCTCTCTCTCTCTCTCTCTCTCTCTCTCTCTTCTCTCTCTCTCTCCCTCCCTTCTCTCTTTCACTCTCTCTAAAGGTCAATGTTAAAATTATCCTGGGGTGAGGATTAAAAGAAAAGCATAAACAAAAGGATGATCTGGCAGCCCGGGCCTGCCTCCAGCTGACAGCTTTCAGAGGGTGTGTATTCTCCACGAGGGTCTGCTCTATCGCTGACACTCCTTCCCTCACCTGCTGGACCTGCCTGGCCACCACAGGCACCTGAGTTTGTAGCCCCCCAATACATATTAAAACAAGGCTATGGGAAGGAAGGCTTCATGTGGTCATGCCTCTGGGTTGAGACAAGACCTAGATTTGGATCCTGACTGTGCAACTACAGTCACGATTGACCTCAAACAAGTTATTTAATCTCTCTGAGCCTCTTTCCTCATTTGTTTGGGGGGAAAAAAACAATAGTGCTTGAACATTATACTCATGATTCGAAGTACAATGTTCTATCAAGCCCCACGAACACTGAATTAGTGTCTATTGAAACTGTTTCCAACAGTTCCTCCAAGTCTCTGGCCACATTTTTGTCAACTGATCAAAACATAAAGACGCTCTGTGTACTATACTCACAGCCAACAGCACCATACCTCGGGCCTGAATGAGACTCATGGACCACTCGTATATTCCCCATGAGGCCCAGTGCAGCCTTGCACTTGGGGACACTAGACAGCACTTCAGCACTCCATTTGGGGGCCATTTCAAACAGCGAAATCACCACCAAAAAGCACGAAAATAGAACTCCATGGTACTCAATGGACCACGAAAGAGATCTCATTTGCAGTGTGAGAGCTGAAACAAGGCAGAAGTCAAAGGCCTTGTTCAACCTCAGCTGCAAATGTGCACATCAGGTGACTTCAGTATCTCATGCTCTGAGCAGGCCTGTGAAAGGGCACGGGTCCCGATTTGGGGGTTACAAGTGCATCTCAGCGAGGAGGGAATTCACAAACAGGGAATGCGTGAATGGCGTGGAGCGAGCATATCTCCTTCCCGGGATCACGGGTGTTAGAGGATGAAGGTGCCTGCGCCCAACACAGTCATCACCATCGTCAGTGTGGGAGGGGCGGTCATCCAAACCTGGACAATGCGCCATCCCAGCCGTCACTAGCCCTTCCATCCCAGCCACCAGCGGGAGTCCCTTTACCTTGTGACCATCCAGCTGTGCCCATGGCAGGGATGGTAAAACACACCATTACCAGGGGCCTCACTTGAGCTGAGCTCAGCGGGTGCTGAGTGAGTTGGTCTGAATGGAACCCAGCGGATGCCGCTGCAGGGGGTGGAGGCGGTTACCTGTCTACCTCCTGCCGCAGCCTCTCCTTCTCCTGGGCGGCCATGGCCCTGGCCTCCTGCAGCGCCGCCTCGTGTTGGAGCTGGTCCTGCTGCCTGAGGAGGGAAACCCACCCGCTAGACCAGTGATGGCGAACCTATGACACGAGTGTCAGAGGTGACACGCGAACTCATTTTTTTTGGTTGATTTTTCTTTGTTAAATGGCATTTAAATATATAAAATAAATATCAAAAATATAAGTCTTTGTTTTACTATGGTTGCAAATATCAAAAAATTTCTATATGTGACACGGCACCAGAGTTAAGTTAGGGTTTCTCAAAATGCTGACAGGCCGAGCTCAAAAGGTTCACCATCACTGCACTAGGCACGGACACGCAGGAGACTGCACAGCCTCCAGGAATGGCTTCTCTCTGCAGAGCTGAGGGAGGCGGGGATGGGCAGGGGTCTCCTCCAGCCCCGGAGCTGAATCCCCCTCCTCCCACCTGACACATCCTAGGGTCCCTCCCAGTCCCTGTGAAACAGCAGGTTCAGGGGAAACACGAGGGGCCAGAGTGAAGCAGGGACAGGAGCCCTGGGGAGCCCGCCAATCACCCCACCAGATGCCGACACATGCCTAAGCCTGACTGTCTTGCTCTCCATCTCCAGGGACCCACGCAGCAGCATCTTGTGGCTGCTGTGCTCCTCCACGAGGTCCTCATCCTGCTCAGACAGGTGGTCATGGGGCGCCCCCAGGCACGCGTGGTCCTGCAGCAGGGCCTCCTGGACTTCAGTCAGCTGCTCCTGCTGCTCCCCCAGCTCCTCAAGTTCCCTCTCCTCGGGCCACCCCTCCCCCCACCACTGGTTCTTGGAGCCCAGAATGGGAGGTTCCACCTCCCAGGAGGGAAAAGTTGATGATGCCTCACCAGGTGCAGGCCCCCGGGAGCCACAGACTCCGCATCCCCGCACCCCCACACACAGCGAGGGGCCAAGGGCAGGGCAAGTACAGACAGCAAAATAGCAAACTTCTGAGATGTGTCCAGGGTCAGGGCAGGCAAAACCCAAACGCGCCGAGGACGGTTCTACCAGCACTTAAGGAACTGCGCTGGGAAGGGCCCATGGCATAAACGGACCATCACATGGTGCTAAACTGAGTCCTGCACCCTCTCCACACACGTGACCTTTTTTGGGCAAATGATGCCCATTTTCTGCATAAGCTCCTTGGGTACCCTCTCTGACTACTTTTTAAAAAGCCTATTAAAAAAGAAAGCACGTAGAAAGTCAGTAAGGCTATAGAACATCTGAACAACACTACCAACCACTTTACCCTGATATTTACGGAACAATCATCCACCCAACACAGCCAGTAGCACCTTCCTTCTCCTCCCCCAAGTCCTGTCAATCAAAAACAAGATTGCCAGTGTCCCTGGGAGGCAATACCTGCCCCCATCCCCCTGCCACTGCTGAGAATTGCTGGTCTGAGCTGCAGCTAAGCGAGGAAACTGATCACCCAGGAATCACTGATAAATGACCAGGACACGGCTGTGATCCTGGATGCTCCCTCTTGCAGGCAGGGGCGCCAGGGGGACATGCGCTCTGGAGGGCCTACCTGCGGGGCTCTGTGCGCCTTCAGGGCGTCGACAACGTTGAGCAGCTGTCCTAGGTATTTCTCTAGCTCTTCATTGAGGGTCTCCAAGTGCTGGCTGTTGGCCTTCGCCTGCTGCAGTTGGACCCCCAACTCTTCCACCTGCAGAGCCAAAGACCCAGCCCGTGCCACAGTCAGTTCACAAAGTGAACTTTGCTTTCAAGCAAACCCCAAACCTGTCATCCCAATGTAATACCTGGCTACCAGCTTGCCTGTATGTTCCGGACACCACCCACCATTACCCGCTTCTGAAGGTGCTGGTTCTCCTTCTCCAGCTCCGGGCACTTGACGCTGCTCTCCTGCAGGGCCAGGGAGGCGCCCCGCAGCTCCTGGACAGTGCCCCGAAGGGTGTGATTCTCTTCCTCCAACTCCAGGATCCGGCTGGAGGCTGAAGAGCAAAATTGAGTCAGAGCCCAGATTCCAGGGCCTCCGCTTCCACTCTCTGCCCCTGGCCCCAGACGGCCATCACCCTGAGCCCTAGGTCTGAGGGCCTGGGGATGTCAGCTGGTGCCCTCTGTTGTTCACAGGGTGCTGTTGCTGTCAGTTATGGCCCCTCTGCTGGCTCAGCTGGGATCTGTTAGGGGAGCAACCCAGAGCTTAAGAAGAAAGCAGGTGACCATGGAGAAGCCAATGCGAAAGTTCAAGACGATGGAACGGCTGGAACCATTCTTTTGCCAAGTTCTAACCTGACCATCAAGTCAAAGATTTCAGAGACTCGGAGAGATGGCAAAGAGATGGCGTTCTCTGTGCCAGCCCTCAGAGCGGTGGGGGTCTGGGTGGCTCAGCTGGGGTGTGGTGGGCACGATAATTGACCAGTATGTCTGCGGGTGGTAGAGGCTCTGGAGTGCGTGTGCCCAGTACATGCCATCCCTGGGTAAGGTCCTTCGGAAGGAGATGTCACTTAGCAGCCCCTGCCCAGGGAGACAGAGAGCAGAATGCACCCATCTGCCCGATTATGAAATGGACGAAGGAAATCATGCCCAGGGAACTGTTATAAATCATGCCCAGGGAGGTTAGTGACCACTGGGGAAGTCTCCTGCCATCCAGAGCTTTCAATCGCCCACGGACAGATCTAAGACACCCTCTGGGCATCAGCGTGCTGTCATCTGGAAGCTCCTGGGACCGTCCACATGGGAGCTGAGAAATGTGGCAACACTTACTTGTAGTTCATGTCCTGACTTCAAGGCTGCCAGACCCTTCATGTTCTCCTTGAGGAGAATTGCAATGAAGCAGTTCCCAATGGCCCTTGAATAAAAACCTATTTACTTGGTGTGAGGATGGCCTGACACAGGAGATTTAGAGCCAAGTGCTCAGCTCCCTGGATGAGGGAGAAGCCGCAGTCAGGCTGGCTCGCAGGCACCAGGGGCTGCTGCCTACCGTCTGACAGCTGCTCCAGCTCCCAGCTCAGGTGGTCGGGCTGGTTCATCCTCTGGACCTGTGCAGCCTCGAGGGCCATGATCTCCCCCAGCAGCCCCTTGAGGTACTTCTGGGATGGGTCCAGGGTCCTAGTGCAGAAAGAGGGGTGGGGTGAGGATGTGCCCCAGGGCACCCTCTGGGCAGGCCCTGCCCCATGCATCCACCCTCATTCCCCCTGGATGAAGGGTCTCCATGCACCTGGTCACTTCCAAAAACACAGCTGCACAGAAGTGACTCCAACACAGGGCCCAGCTGGGAGACCTACAGCCACAAAGATATGCTGACCCAGTAACATAGGTGATGAAGACATCCGAAGTCTCTGAGTGGTGTCTGAACAAAGTGACATACAGCACAGGGCTTTAAAGCCAGTAATATGATGACGGGCAGCTCTGTGGCCCCTTAGCAGGTTTAACATGTCTTAGAAAGGCTGTAGGGACTCCCAAATCACAACTCAACCCACATCCTAAACACTAGCAGAGACACTTTTTTGCAACAGACACCCATCTACACCCTTCCTTGGAGAAAAGCAACACAGATGTCAGGCCCTATCTGTT
>NW_005353325.1:3000461-3021233 GCF_000412655.1 Myotis brandtii | reverse complement strand
CTTTATCTCAGAGAGGAAGGGAGAGGGAGAGATAGAAACATCAATGATGAGAGAGGCCACCCCTGGGGATGGAGCCCGCAACCTGGTCATTGGCCCGGCTGGGCAGGCCCTGTCTGTTTTGAGGGCCTTAAGTGGTGCCCATTCAAGCCACTGAGCTTAGCAAGCAACTCTTTGCCATCAGCAGGTCACTGTGTCGGCAGCAGCACCAGCCCAGTAGAGGAAAATCCGAGAAGGGCACAACATAAACTAAAACTGCCCCAATCTGTAGTACAGGTGTTGTGAGAGTGTCTGACAGGTACAGCCTCATCTGGTTGGACGAGTGCACCTGCAGACAGGTATGCGACTTCGCTGAGCCCGTTTCCTTAACAAGGAAGGGGTGAGGCTAAGAGTCTGTCCCGGGTTGGAGGGCTGAGTCTAGGCCTCTCAATTCCACCGATCTGGGTCCTGGAAATAAATGGCTATTCAGGTGAGCTTTTGTTCAACACACAGTTCCTATCTGAACATTTTACACATGTCTTCTTGGAAAACCAACAGCTCTCAGCAGTTTTCTGGAAATGAGGGCTAAGACACAAAAAACAATACTATGAGCCTCTGTGTGTCAGGCACATGCTGGGTGTGGGACGCAATGGCTGGTCCCTCGCAGGCCCCCTCACGGGAGGAGTCTGCTGGACTTACTCCTGACCCAGTGCCCAGCACACACATTCAGCCCATTCCCCTTATCTCTGCTCCCTCCCCAGAAGCCCTCCCAGAACCACTTGGTGTCTTAGGGGGCTGAGTCTCCCCTGAATGCCTTCACAGTTTGGGAACACATATTAAACCCTGGCCTCCTGGTTTATAGGTCATGCTCAACCACTGAGTCACACCCACTGGGTTTCAGAGTTATTTTTTGCTTCCTTGGTGGTGGAGACCATGTAATGCAAAGCAGGGAGATGCTATGCATTTCCCACCACGTGGAAGAAAGTGGTTTGCCTTGAAAAGAAAGTGAATACTGGTGCTGCGCCAGCACGGCCAAGGGTGAACCTGAGTAGGGGCAGCTGAAAGGCTTAGAAAAGACAGACAAGAGAATGAAAACTGAGTCTTGGTGGGATGCTGCTTCTCTGAGATACAGCACCAGCATCCAACAAGCCGTGTCTTTATTTTATAGCAGATGCCACGAGGCAAAGTAGGGGCGTGATCAAGATGTTTACAACATTCTCGTGGGTTTCAATCCTACTCAACTACATGCACCTGAACTCTATCACTCAGGCACGTGGGGCCACGTGTTCGGACCATAGGTTCACGCTCACAACTACAGCTGTTGGCTGTAATTGTGCTGGGAGGGCTCTGCCCTCCAAGCTGGGACTTGCACGTGGCCATGAGAGGACTGTGCTCTCTCCATTAGTCTGAGGCTTGAACTTGTCCAAAACACTGTAGCCGCTCCCCACAAATACTACATGGCCCAGCCGGTGTGGCTCATTGGTTGAGCATCAGGAGGTCTCCGGTTGGATTCCTGGTCAGGGCACATGCTCGGGTTTTGGGCTTGATCCCCAGTAGGGGGCGTGCAGGAAGCAGACAATCAATGTTTCTCTCTCATCACTGATGTTTCTATCTCTCCCTCTCCCGTCCTCTCTCTGAAATCATTAAAAAACCCATATTTTTTAAAAAAATGAATACAACCTGAAGAGAAGGGCAGAGGAGAAAGAAGAGTCTTGGCGATGTTCCAGTCCCTCCTTCTATCTGTTCCTAAGACCCAGCTGCGTGCATGCTCTTCCCATGGTTTGTTCGATGCTTCCATGGGTCCTGTTAGTCAATAAATCTTCCCTTTTGTCCAAGCCAGTTTGATTGGGATTTTTATCACTTGAAAACACAATAATCTCCACAACTTCCTATTCAAACAAAGTAGCTGGTTGTTAACTGTAACAGCTTTCTCATTGTGCACATGGCTGGTTACCCAGGTTGGGAGTATTGGCTAAAGGGTTCAAGGTTTCTTTTTGGGTGATGAAAACTTTCCAAAATTGAGGGTTGTGATGGTTGCATAACTCTGTGAATACACCAAAAGTCCTTGAATTGTATACTTTAAGTGTACTGTTTACATTTACATTAATTTATTATTAATTAATTTAATTTAAAATGGAATTTTATCATAGGTAAACTATATCTCAATAAAGCTGTTTTTAGAAACTATTATAAGTTATAGAATTGCCATCTGTACCTATGAAATAGTTAGCAGGAGACTCCCATTATATCTACCTGAAGCCAATTTAAACTCGGGGTCCTATGAGAGTTGTGATCAAGACAATTGACATCATTCCCACAGAAGACAAGGCAGGTTGTGTTCCTGCGACAACAGAGCAGCCGTGCTGTCCTGAGAGGTCGCCAGAAACAATCACTGTGGCCGGGCCACCAGGGTTAGCCAGAGAGCAGACCGGGAATCAGTCACATGGTCCCTGTAGAATACAGATCTGCTCCAGGGGACATTTTCAATACAATGAAAGTAGGATAACAGAGCCTTGAGAAACATCGAGTTCACATTCTAATAGAAGCATTTGGTTTTCCTTCACGTACACTTATCATCAAGAGCACCCTGAGCGCAGGTTACAAAACAAAGGCTCGCTTAGAAGACAAGCCCAGAAAATCAAGGATCTTGCAGCAGTTAGTTTGATTTCTGCATCTGTACTTATTCATTCTAACATTTCCTGGAAGCCTTCTGTGTGGGAGGGCATCATCATCCCTGAGTGTACAGAGAGGATCAAGACAGGCCCATCCTGGCCAGCGTGGCGCAGTGGTTGAGGGTTGGTCTATGAACCAAGAGGTCACAGTTCGATCCCCAGTCAGGGCAATGCCCAGTTTTCAGGCTCAATCTTCAGTGTGGGGCACACAGGAGGCAGCCAATCAATGATTCTCTCTCATTATTGATGTTTCTATCTCTCTCTCTTTCCCTCTCCCCTCCTCTCTGAAATCAATAAAAATATATTTTTTAAAAGAGAGAGAGAGAGAGAGAGAGAGAGACCAGACAGGAGGAGCTCATGGCCCAGTGGTGGAGTCTGAAGTGCTCAGGTAATGACAACCCAGTGTGAGAAGTGCAGTGGGGCATGGGGTGGAGCAGGGCTCTGCGGGGTGGGCTTTCGGAGGGAGTCTGCCTGAGGCCCCGGAGGCAAGGCTGTTATGGTCTGGCTACTCATGGCTAATTATCCCAGCCGCCACTTTCCCACCTGTAAAGTGAAGCCCAATTATAAGACATAAGAGATAATTGCACCTGTGCACTAACTGGTCTGACTTGAAAGAGACACAGATCAGACCAATACGTCATGCTGTGAGTTAGCTCCCTTAGAAGACTGAGACCTGATAGATACATTTCTGGAAGTAGTTACGTAAATACAAGAATTCTATTTGTATAATCAGATTTGTCATTCATTTATTCATCCAATAAATATTCATTGAACATCTATTATGTATGCCTCTCAAACTGGAATACACAACAGGGCGAGCAACAGTGTGTCAGAGGATATATGGACTCGGCCGTTCAGTATTGCATATTTTGTCAAAGCATTAAATTTACCCAGTGTAAGCAATTCAAAACATTTTTATGTTAAAACAAATGTGGGTATGCTACGGAGAAAGATGAAAGTGCACATGAAGTAATTAGGATAAAGCCTTAGGGGCTCATAGTGGATTTCTTTAATATGTCTTCTAGAATTCAGGAGGGGAGGTTTGCTCATTCTCACCTGCCATTAGTTTTTTCTTTCTTTTGATTTTTCAATTATAGTTGACATTCAATATTATTTTATAGTAGTTTCAGGTATACAGCATAGTGGTCAGGCAATTATATAATTCATGAAGTGCTCTCCTGATATTTTCAGTACCCACCCAGCACCATACAGAGTTATTGCAATAGCATCCACCGTATTCCCTATGCTGTACTTGACATCCTCATGACTATTCTGTAACTAACAATTTTTACTTCTGAATATTTTCACCTTATTCACCCAGCCCTCCAAACCTCCTCCCGTCTGACAATCTTCAGTTTGTTCATTCATTTATTCTTTAGATTCCACATGTAAATGAAATCATGTGGTACTTGTCTTTCTCTGTCTGGCTTATTTCACTTAGCATAATACCCTTTAGGTCCATCCATGTTGTCACTAATGGTAAGATTTCATTCTTTTTTTTAAATCTATGCCATTCATTAAACATCAGCTATTAAATTAGTGTCTTAAAAGATGTAAAATAAACATCCTCCAAGTGTGTATAATCTGAGCTGAAACAAGACAATGAACAAATGAATCAAACAGATGTCTGTGGTATATTTTCTGAGACGTGTGAGAGATCGCTTCTGTGTCTGCAAAGTCATTTTATATTAGACTCCTGCTATAACAGAACGATGAAAAGCCAATCCAGGGAACCCTCTAGAGCAGTGGTTCTCAACCTTGGCTGCACATTAGAATCGGCTGGGAATCTTTTTAAAATCCTGATTTCTGGGCCTCATCCTCCAGAAATTCTGTTTCTTTGTTATGGGGTGGGGCCACAACATTAGTAACAAAGAAACAGAATTTCCGGAGGATGAGGCCCAGAAATCAGGATTTTAAAAAGATTCCCAGGTGATTCTAATGTGCAGTCAAGGTTGAGAACCACTACTCTAGAGAAACCTGGAGAAGAAAATGAAATTCAGCAAGCAGCTCATTAAGAAAATAGATTCACAAGTAGCAACGGGTCCTTCTTACACATTTCAAAAGCTCGCATCTGCTAAGGTGATCAAGGCATGTGGGCTTGGAAGGGTGGAGAGGGTTACAAAGAACAAGGATTGGGGAAAGGCATCTAGAAAAGGAACAAAGTCAGGGAAAAAGTAAGGTTGTATTTGGGGTTCAGGGAGTGACCATTGATCTAAAACAGAACTTTCATCAAGCATGCTAGCACAGCCTAATGAAGGGACCTTGAAACCAAGGACAAAGAAAGTGAAATGTACCTGCTGCTTAGCACATGCCCAGGTGAATTCTGCTGACTTGCAGGAACAGGCCAAGGAAGATGTGATCATGTGCTCCTCTGCACCCTGGCAACAGTCAGCTTGAAATGCTTGCGGTTTGCTTCTTCCTCCTCTTCCCTCTCCTCCCTGCCTATTCGCGCCCATTCCAGCGCACACGTGGAAATCTTTTTTGCAATACCACACACACCATGAGTTTCATTCATTGCCATTAAGCCCAGGAATAGTCCTGTGTGGTGAGGACTCATCAGAAGTGGAATAACTTGTGCTGGTGGAGAAAGAGGAAAAGGGTTGGGGTTGCGTGTGTGTGTGTGTGTGTGTGTGTGTGTGTGTGTGTGTGTGTGTGTTATAGCCCTGCAAGTTTGTAAGTTTTATGTCGTCATGGTTGGTAGATTGTCCACTTGCCCTGGGAAGGGACAGAATATCTTGATTAATCCAGTTCCCTGTGTCTTGGCATACAGTGTGGAGGTTTGCGGGAGTCGATAAATAGCACCCTTCTCACCCACCCAATCTCTGAACCATCTGAAAGATACAAAGGAAGTGAGCAGATGGAGATAGAGTAATTACCAGCTTGATTGCTGGTGAGAGCTGAATGGGAGCAGGTGGATTATGTGCAGCAACAATGGATGTCCTAATAACCGAGCCCAAGAATTAGTCTGACTCAGACAGGCAGACACAGACGCCCTAGAAAACCCCAGGTCTCACTCACCAGGGAGAGGCTGTATTGGGTGCCCAGATACAGGACAGGGCAGCTTTCTACTGGCCCATCCCGGAGAGAAAGGAAAGAAGAAGGTCTGGGTGCTGTATGCCAGCATCTTCCACACCCAGGGAGAGATTTGAGCAAAGTGGCTTGAGAGGACACATGTGTTACCCTATTAAGTGTTTCTAGGGACCAAGACATCTCCCCCCTATGGCAATACCGACCATGTGTGCGCTAGTTCGTCTATGTAACGGGGTACTTACTAAGGCCAACTTGAAACAAGCGGCCCATTGAGCAAAGGTGCTCGGGGGGCCCAGCTGGTCCTCACCTGGTGATAAAAGCTGCAGCGTACCTCCTGGTCCCGGGGAGGAATCACTTCATCAGCCCCGCTTAGTTATGAAGTGTGCTGGCCAGGAAGCACTGGAGGAGGACAAAGGGTGTGTCAGAAGGAATCCCGGCACTGCCTTCCTGGAGATCTCTCAACAGGTCGCTGGGGAGGGATGGGATGAATTTGCATAAGGAGCCCAGAGTCTTCTGGGAGAGAATGAACTGGGGCCCCAGCACACCAGGGAGCCAACACCTGCTTTCAGAAACCTAAACTGGCTGGAACAGCATCACTCTTTTCTAAGAGATAATAACATTTGGGAATACAAAGCAGATCATAGCGGAAAGGTTTTTATCTTTTATTTCTTATTTTTAAAACAATACTTCCCCCTCCCCAGGAAGTGGCAATTTGTAACAAGAAAAACAAAAGCCTAATGATACATGATGCTTTTCCTGGCAACATATATGTATATGTACATACAATATTAATTTGACAATATTGAGCAGATGGAGATAGAGTAATTACCAGCTTGATTGCTGGTGAGAGCTGAATGGGAGCAGGTGGATTATATGCAGCAACAATGGATGTCCTAATAACCGAGCCCAAGAATTAGTCTGACTCAGACAGGCAGACACAGACGCCCTAGAAAACCCCAGGTCTCGCCCACCGGGGAGAGCCTGTATTGGGCGGCCAGATACAGGACAGAGCAGCTTTCTACTGGCCCATCCCGGAGAGAAAGGGAAGAGGAAGGTCTGGGTGCTGTATGCCAGCATCTTCCACACCCAGGGAGAGATTTGAGCAAAGTGGCTTGAGAGGACACATGTGTTACCCTATTAAGTGTTTCTAGGGACCAAGACATCTCCCCCCTATGGCAATACCGACCATGTGTGCGCTAGTTCGTCTATGTAACGGGGTACTTACTAAGGCCAACTTGAAACAAGCGGCCCATTGAGCAAAGGTGCTCGGGGGGCCCAGCTGGTCCTCACCTGGTGATAAAAGCTGCAGCGTACCTCCTGGTCCCGGGGAGGAATCACTTCATCAGCCCCGCTTAGTTATGAAGTGTGCTGGCCAGGAAGCACTGGAGGAGGACAAAGGGTGTGTCAGAAGGAATCCCGGCACTGCCTTCCTGGAGATCTCTCAACAGGTTGCTGGGGAGGGATGGGATGAATTTGCATACGGAGCCCAGAGTCTTCTGGGAGAGAATGAACTGGGGCCCCAACACACCAGGGAGCCAACACCTGCTTTCAGAAACCTAAACTGGCTGGAACAGCATCACTCTTTTCTAAGAGATAATAACATTTGGGAATACAAAGCAGATCATAGCGGAAAGGTTTTTATCTTTTATTTCTTATTTTTAAAACAATACTTCGCCCCCAGGAAGTGGCAATTTGTAACAATAAAAACAAAAGCCTAATGATACATGATGCTTTTCCTGGCAACATATATGTATATGTACATACAATATTAATTTGACAATATTAAATCCGTAGTAATAACCATGAAAATGGGCTGTAAGTAAATTGTATACCATAACAGAAAAAGGTGGGGTCCTAGCCCAATTTGACAAGAATGCTGCCATCTACAAAGGTAACAGAAATTATAATATAGCAGTACAAGGGGGTCTTAGCGACAAAATGGTTACTATGTGCTGTCAGTTCAAACAGTATTAAAGATTAGATGCTGTCCAAGAAAAATAGGAAATGTCCTGAGATGTTACAGCTTGCACATGAGTGATCAAGATTTCCCCAAATTTGACCATAAACCTCTGTATTTGTGCATAACGGACTACACAAGAATTGTAAAGCTGAGGAAATTTCTTCTCAACTGTCAGCAGCCAGGGGTCCTCAAACTTTTTAAACAGGGGGCCAGTTCACTGTCCCTCAGATCGTTGGAGGGCCGGACTATAGTTTTAAAAAAAACTATGAACAAATTCCTATGCACACTGCACATATCTTATTTTGAAGTAAAAAAAACAAAACGGGAACAAATACAATATTTGTATTTGCATGTGGCCCGCGGGCCGTAGTTTGAGGACCCCTGGCGACTCAACAGCAAACAGATTTTGATGAATCATGACTGAAGGGAAATCTGAATTACCTTTCTATTCTCACTATAGAAAATGTCATTCCACCAAATCATCTTTTGAAGAGGCAAGCAAAGAATTTTATAAATATCAGGGAAAAGAGTGTTAGAGAGGTGTGTGACCGCCAATTAATTAAAAATATTTTATTTTTCTGGACTGTGCGGTGTTTGTGGTAGCAGTTAGCTTTTTAAAACTTATCATTTATTTTCTCACTTGAAAATACTCTTTCATACCCGATTTTTGTATTTGTAATTTTTTATTCTTTCATCTTAAAGAAGATCCCCCAAATTGAATACCTACAGGTCCCACAAAACCAGGACCTGACCCTGGATGTAAGTTAAAATGGCAACATAGCAGTCCCACCAACAACACAGAGCAGGGTAACGATTAAAAAACCAGCTCTGAGACTCCGCGGAGTTCTGGAAGGTGGAAATAGCTGAGAGATAAAGGTTATTTTTGCATACTGCCTGGTGCCAGATGTTTTACTTTGGTGTTTTGGAATATTTTAGAGGAAGAATGTTCTAAGAAAGATATGAAGCATAAATATAGCTCCCCTCACCAGTTAAAATGTACTAAAAGAGTCATATTTAATCGCATGTAGACCCCACTCACTCACCCATATTATAATTATTTGGTTATACCACCATGAGCACCATGCTTCAGAGTTTTACTCCACCAAAATGAGTTTCTCCTAAGATGAGTTTATTTTCCTTCCTTATTACCCTGCAGGCGAGGTCATTGTTTTTCTACTTAAGAACAGCCTCTTCGAATCTTGAAAAGCAAAATTAATTTGCAGGGTCTGTTGCAAAACTAAAAGAATTTCATGTTAATAAAGAACAGTCAAAGCGATCATAGCAGCACCGTGGGCTATGGCAGGCAGAGAGGCCACAGGCAGTTAAACGCCGGGGTCCTTTCCAATGGTGATGCCCCAAATCCTGGGCATATCTCTTTAAAGATAGTAGCTAGTGCGTCCCTGGGGATGGCTCTGTGCCAGTCACTGTTCCCTGTTCTTCATCATGTTTTATTAACCTGAATAATGCTCACAACAATCCGGTTCGGGGGCACTGTTATTACCTTTGTTTTCAGACGAGGACACTGAGTCACAGAGAGGCTAAATAATTTACTAAGACCATACAGCGAGTGACAGAGCTGGACTGAGCCTAGGCAGCCTAGTTCATGAATCAAGGCACTTAGCCACCTGCTACTGCTTCAAGTCCAGTCCTATTTTTATCCCTTCCAAAGAGAACATCATTACAAAACAATCAGTGGAACACAGCCTGAGAACAGGAATCTCACAACGTCCCGGTCTTTCAGCGACGATGAAGAGGATGCTGCCACCAAGTCTGCTTCTCCCCTCCATGCCCAGAAAGAGGAGGAGAAGGCCACCTCGCTCATGGTCACAGGGACTGACCATGGCAGCGGGCAGCTCTAACCGTCCCCCCCCCGCCCCGCCCGTGTCTGCTCTGCACTCCCCTGGAGTTATCCAGAATCTCTCTTTCCTTTGCTGTGAAACTCTGAAAGAACAAACTGTACTCGCACCCCACCTCCTTTCTCAATCTGCAGCCGAGGTCCTGCTCCACCCGCTCCTGGGAAGCTGAGCTCAGTGAAGTCAACAAGAACCTTGCATTAGTCAGCTCCACCTCTCCTAGTCTTGGCTCCCCCCGCCCCCGGGGTGTTTCTACATCTCTGCCCTTTCATCCTTAGCCCCTTGGCTGAGTCCCGCCTTGTCCCTGTCTTCTCTCATTCCCCACCTCTCCCTGACCCTCATCCTTCTGGCCCCAGCTTAGCGACAGAGGATTTCCAACGCTTTCTAGTTCCTGCCTCCGCTCATCTTTGCTCCCAACTCATCTGGGTGTCTCCACTCAGACCATCCCAAGTAGTGTGCCTTCTGCCCACCAACTGCATTGCTTTTCTTTTCTTTTTAAAAAAAATATATTTTTATTGATTTCAGAGAGGAAGGGAGAGGAAGAGAGAGATAGCAACATCAGTGATGAGAGAATCATCAATTGGCTGCACGTCCCACACTGGGGATCAAGCCCATAATCCGGGAATGTGCCCTGACCGGGAATCAAACTGTGACCTCCTGGTTCATAGGTCGATGCTCAACCACTGAGCCACACCGGCTGGGCTGCATTGCTTTCCTTAAATCCCCTATTTCAGCCAATGGCATCACCCTTCACCAAAGCTAGATACCCCAGCGCCTTCTTGCATCACTTCCCTTCCCTCAAACCCGTCTGGTCTGTGAGCTCCTCCCCTGACCTGTTTTCAGGCTGCGTCCCCTTCCGTCTCATTCCCACAACCCTTACTCATCTCATGGTCATCCAGTCCAGCTTTGCACAGTAGCAGTGTCTGTGAGCTTCCTGTCCTAATTTGGCTATCGGTTTACCGTCATAGCCCCTGTCCCCATCCCCCCTCCCAGCTTCCACTCTTTCACACTTCTCTTTCCTTACTGTGACATGGCTGTCCCCTGGTGGCTCCCCACTAAGAACATATATGTTCCTTACACTCTCATTAGGGACTGCTGCCGCCCAGCCCCAGCTCGTGTTTGTCAGCTCGCCTCTGGCCACGAGGCCCGCTCCACCCTCCCTCGGGCACTCTATGCTCTGGCCGCACAGCTGGACCGGGCAAAGAACACTGGGAGCTAGGCGGGCAGCCTGGGGTCACTATCTAACGCTACCACTACTCGCTACGTGACTTTAGAACCAGTACTTAAACTCTCTACGCCTCTGTTTCTTTATTTATAAAATGGCTGCAATGATCTTTCCTAAAAAGAATGGCTATTCAATGAATAAATGTTTCTAGAGCATCTACTATGTACCAAATGTTGTGCTTAGAACTCAATAAATATTAGTTCCTTTTCTCTACAACTTCCTCCTCAGTTTTGTATTTTTAATTAAACCAATTGAGGTGACATTGGTTACTAAAACAATCTAACCTCCTCACCTTTGTTTTGTTTTTTAAAATATATTTTATTGATTTTTTTTTTGCAGAGAGGGAGGGAGAGGGATAGAGAGTTAGAAACATCGATCAGCTGCCTCCTGCACACTCCCTACTGGGGATGTGCCCGCAACCAAGGTACATGCCCTTGTCTGGTACATGCCCTTGTCTGGTACATGCCCTTGACTGGAATCAAACCTGGGACCCTTCCGTCCGTAGGCCGACACTCTATCCACTGAGCCAAACTGGTTAGGGCCTCCTCACCTTTGTTAATGCAGTTCTTTCTACCTGAGCAGACCTCAGTGCTCCCTCCACCCCACCCCTCTCCCCCAAATCCTTCAAGGCCAGGTTCAGCGGTTATTTGTGGCAAATAATTAGTGAAGGAGGTGAGCTCTCAAGGTGAGGTTCGGCGATCCTTCCTCAGTACTAGGAACCAGTTATTACACAGTGTATTTTTATTGTTGTTTTGTTTATACAGTGTATTTTGTTAGCTTTCTAATGCATTTTTTCCTTCTCTAGACTGGGTGGGAGCTCTTTGAAAGTAAGAATGATGTCTTATTCTTAAAAACCGTGTTTGCATCTGCTGCATCTAAATAGGTACAGAATACATTCAAGAGGGGAAAATGCAGTGTTATCTACTATTGTTACCAAGACTTCACCACTCTTAGCGGGATTCTCTGGAAATTATTTATAAACACTCTGCATTGATGTGTCCAAAACATTTTCAAATTGCTTTTCATATTATGCTGAATAACTTCCTGTCTTGATACAATAAAACCTTACTTTGCTATATGAAGCTCTAGAGAAAAATGGGCTCTGAATGGGCTGTCTTTGTTTTTTCTAATATTTGTGTTAGAAAACAGTTGATTGGTTACCTAGAAAATAGTCTTTGCTGATGTTTGTGTGTTATTTTGGGAATTAATGGTGTTTAACTGTATGGACTTGTTTCTGCTAATATTACCCACATTTTTGTTACTTGGGTGATTTTTTTTTGTCTGCCTCCCTCCCTCCACCACCCCCCCCCGAATGTAAATGTTCAAAAAGTCAGCAATCTTGTCTTTCTTGTTCATTGTGCTGTGTCCCCAAAGTCTAAAAATCATGTTTAATAATATTTGTTGACTAGATGATGAAGAAATAAATGTATACTGTGTTTTCATTCTTAATAGAATGTAAATTATTAAAATGTGAAATATGTGCACCAGGATATTTAAGGAATTAGTTGAATCATAACCTAGATGGTCCAGTATTTGTAGATATCTCCATTTGTATGACCCACTAACATCTCAACATGTCCTGCCTAATGTCTATTCAAGTTTCTAACCCACATCCTGCTCCTTTAGACCCAAATCCCTCCCCCGTTTCTTTTCTTCTTTAAAGATGCCTTGCTTCTTTCCTTACTTGGAAGTTTAGGCCATCTAACGTGACCTTCTCCGCTTCCCTCTTTTCTGTTTCAGAGTTAAGTCATCACTGACTGGGCTCACGGTTCCCTTTCCCAGCTGCACACTGTGTCACCTCTCCATTTCCTCTTTCCCAGAATCCTCTGTCCAGCGCCACAGGCCTGGATCCTTCTCACCCCTCACAGCTTATCACAGAGGCCTTCTTCTCCACAAAGTCTTCTTGGATCTCTCCAGCCAGAAGCAACTCTCCCCTCAGCTGACCTATCTCAGCACTTTACATACGTTCCCTTTAAGGCAGTGGTTCTCAACCTTCCTAATGCCGCGACCCTTTAATACAGTTCCTCATGTTGTGGTGACCCCCCAATTTCATTGTTACAAATTGAACATAATTAAAGCATAGTGATTAATCACAAAAACAATATGGGTAAAGAAAATATGTGTTTTCCAATGGTCTTAGGCGACCCCTGTGAAAGGGTCGTTTGACCCCCAAAGGGGTCGCGACCCACAGGTTGAGAACCGCTGCTTTAAGGCATCTTAACAAAACAAGGCCCACTTTGTGCAAGAGAGGCACTGTGTGTGCTGGGAAGGTTCACAGCACATGGTTCCAGCCCTTGAGGAGTTTACTACCTAGAAAGAGGTCCAATAAACGACCAGGAAGCAATATCACCAAGAGCGTTCCCGAACCCTCCTTAGAACACAAGCTACCCAACACAAGTCTTTGGTTTCCTCATGTTTGTATCCCACGGAGCATCGTCGATGGTGCCATGCACGGAGTGAATGCATGTTCCCACGTTACTTGACAAGGTTCTGGCTTCCTGCACACAATATTGTCCGAGGCAGTCTCCACCGTGGTTCCCAGAATAAGGCAAGTTTCCCTGTGATCAGTCAGCAGGTGTGCTAAATAAAGAGATTGTTCCTTCTTGTTTTTTAAATTTAGCCTGGGAGAAATGAGGACTGGAGCAGAAAGGGGGAAAGAGGTGAAGGAAGGATGGATAGTTGAGATGTGCTAAATAAAACCTGGAAAACCCTGAGTTGGCAGATGGTTATTTTCCATGAGGAAAAAAGAAAGGGAAAGAAAACGAAAAACCAATGTGGGGGGGGGGGGGGGGGGGGGGGGCGAGCAGGGAGGGAAGGAAAGGAAAAGAAAGAAAAGGAGAGGAGCGTAGAACCACCTGGCTGGGAAGAAAGCGCTGTTGGTATGCTGGTCAGAGGCTAACTAGAAGTTTTTGTTTTGTTTTGTTTTTAATGAGGAATATAAGTGATGTTGACGTTGTTTTTTAAAATGCTTTCCAAATATATGCCACAACATGGATGAACCTGAAAAACATTATACTAAGTGAAAGAAGCCAGTCACAAAAGGCCACATGTTTTATGATTCTATTTATATGAAATGCCCAGAATAGGCAAGTCTATAAAAACAGAAAGTAGATTAGTGATTCCCAGGGGCTGGGGGAGACGGGATTGGGGAATGACTACTAAAGGGTCTGGGTCTCTTTTTGGGGTGATGTGATGTAAATGTTCTGGAATGAAAATTGGTGATTGAGCTATTTTGAGAATGTTAGGATCCCCAAAGATGGAACGCACAAGGCTGAAAGGGGTAAAGAATTATGAATTTATTAGGTCATCTGGCTGAGCCCCCAAATGGCACCAGCACCCAGGGACTGGGAGCCAGAGATTTTAAAGGATTCTAGGCGGGCTTTTTCTGGCCAGAGAATTCTCTGAGTGGGTCCTGAGGGGAAAGATAATGGTCTTAGCAAGTGAAATGTGGTCTTAGCAAGGGAAATGTAGTCTAAGCAAAAGGGAATGTCGAATGTGAAGGGGTCTAAAAGTCAGTTGCCAGGGGAGGGAGTATCCATTCGATTATTTGATCAGACCTAACAGTGAACATACTTTTAAAGACCACTGAGTAGTACATTTTAAGAAGGTGAATTTTATGGTATGTGAATTATATCTCAATAAAGCTGTGCTTTAAAAAGAAACTATTCTTAATAATAAAACTTGAACATCGAGGCAAAGAGGTCTCTCTCCAGCCCACTAAGTTCTCTGTCAGCCTTCCCTTTGCCAAACCCCCAAACAGCAGAAATCATCTGGCCAAATGGAATGCTAATACTTCAAGCTAAAATTAGGGAGACTTTTTTTTCTTATTGGAGAAACCATCCCTAAAGTCTATAGAGATTCATTCATGTGTCTGTTTGTTTTAAACTGGGCTGTTAGGTGGTCCTTAAGAAAAACAAAATTTTGTGTAGGTATAACTTGTCACATTTACAATCTAATTAGGTAATGGAATTCACATAGCAAATGGTAAGTAGTACAAGAGTTAAATAGTACAGGAGACAGCAAAAAAAATGAATTGCGTTGATCAATCAAGAGGCTATTTCTAACAACTTTATTTTCTGTCCAAAAAATTGGGTACCATCCAAAAGTCCAACATAAGGGGTGATTAAATTATGGCACTTCCCTCAAAGTGGAAAAGATATATGTTTTTGGAGGAATATAGAATAATTTAGGAGAATGCTCATGAAATGATCATAGATGGTCAAGAAAAGTCACAAACAGCTTACAAAGTATGATTCCAACTTTATCAAATACTAGAGGCCCAGTGCACAAAATTCCTGCATGGGTAGGGCCCCTAGAAGCTGCCAGCTGCCAGCTGGGGCCTTCCTTCATTCCGCACCACCCGCTGATGGTCAGCGCATGTCATAGTGAGTGATCAAACTCCTGGTCAGACAAACTCCCAATGGAACATTTTGCGTATTAGGTATATATATATATATATAGACTAGAGGCCTGGTGCACGAATTCGTGCACGGGTGGGGTCCCTCAGCCTGGCTGGAGATCAAGGCCAGCCATCAAGGGAGGGAGGGGCAACGTCAGGTTGGCTGGCCACAGGATATTGGCTGTCAGAGTGCATGACCACCAGGGGGCAGCTCCTGCATTGAGCGTCTGCCCCCTGGTGGTTAGAGCATGTCATAGCGACTTGTCAACTATATAGAAATTTTTTGATATTTGCAACCATAGTAAAACAAAGATTTATATTTTTGATATTTATTTTATATATTTAAATGCCATTTAACAAAGAAAAATCAACCAAAAAAATGAGTTCGCGTGTCACCTCTGACACGCGTGTCATAGGTTCGCCATCACTGGTCTAGCTGACTGCTCACAGTGATCTAACGGCTGTACCCAGTCATCTTCCTCTACCAGCAGTTCTCAACCTGTGGGTCGCGACCCCTGAAAATACATCCTGCATATCAGATATTTACATTACGATTCATAGCAGTAGCAAAATTACAGTTATGAAGTAGCAACGAAAATAATTTTATGGTTGGGGGTCACCACAACATGAGGAACTGTATTAAAGGGTCGCGGCATTAGGAAGGTTGAGAACCACTTGTCACAAGGGCCTTGTCCCTCTGGCCCCTGTTTCTCAAACTCAGCCATTCGCATGCCATCTGCAGGATTTTGCTTCTCTACTATCCATTACTTAATTTTGTCTTTAAATCAACCCACTTTTTTTTCTTAAATACCTGCATTTGAAGAGAAATTTATATATTGCACTGTCGTTTTTGAATTCACAGTTGAATATGACTATTAATATTTTTCATGTGTTCGTGTACCTAGGGATTACATATGAAACATTTAGTAATGCACATGGCAGAGGGGTCATGAAGGAGCTCTATGGGGCTCTGTCGGCTCTTGCTGGCCCAGTACCGCCCTGCACGGGCCACCTTGCCGTCACCCCATGCACCCCCAGTGCTGCACTCACCGTCTTTTGGAACTTCTGCTGCAATGCACACTGCCTTCACTTGCTAACTTAATCTTCCTAAAATACAAATCTGGTGTCACTTTCTTGATCAAAAATTGTCACTGCACATCCCTTACAGCAGAAAGTCCAAACTCTTTAACTTGGCATTCAAAGCCTCTGCAATATGACTACCACTCTCTTTAATGTATTCATTTCATAAGTATTTATTTATTAAGCACCTATTCTGCGTCTTTCCCCCTTTATCTTCCACTATCATCTTTAGTGGATAAACAAAGTACCACTTTAACAAATTTTAACCCCAGGCACACTTCAACCCCAGAACTGGTCCTGCTCCTTCCTGTCTCTGGTCCTTCGCTCGCACTCCATTCCTCCCTGCCACAGTGCCGATCACTGCCAGCCACCTCCCTCCCTCTGTAAAATGCTGCCAGCTACAGCACTCAGCTCAAGTGCTTTCTCTTCCCTGAGGCCACCCCACATCCCCCTGGGCCAGAAATAGTCTCTCCCTCTTCCTCTCTCCCATAGCCTTTGGCCATCTACAGGGTGGTAAAGTGTGTCATAGTTACGTTTATGTCTGCCCTTTCAAAATGAGTATGTTCCCCAAAGCCATCTTGCCTGACCAACCTCCCTTCCCTACCCACGGTCTTGCCCAATCCCTTGCAACATTTAATAATGTGTCTTGAATTCACTTACTACGCAAACTGTCTCCTACTTTTAAAAATGCAAATTAGCCCCAGGACATACATGTATGGAGTTGTCACTTGTCCAGAGAAACCTGTATTGGGAGGTTTTCCAGAAGTTTGCTTTGCGAGCCACCCATTGTGTTGTTCCCTTGGCTCGCATGTGGGGGATGGATGGAATATTTCAAAAGACGAGGAAAAGAAAGCAGGGGGAATTGAAAGATCCACAAATTTTATCTGTGCCAACAGGTTGCCAAGAGGGAGAGTCCCTTGTGTGTCAACCATGGTGCCCATGAAAACAAAGGAAAAACATTCCCAGATGCTTGGCCACCAGGAAACTGCATCGTCATTCCCTCTTAATTGCTGCTGTCCCTGGAAGAGCCGTGAAGAACTTTGCATCTCTATTTCTTGGGCTTTCTGGGATGTGAAACTTTTACCCTTTGAATTTTCCTTTCCCACTTAACAACCATAAAACTCGGCTCTAATTCGGCCTCAGTAAAGTGGCATGACATTTATTCAGAACTTCTTAAGTGTGCACCTGCCCCATAGTGGTAAAAATTCATGGAAAGAGCAGGAATTTAAGCAAAACCACCAACCCTTCTTAACGTGTTGAACGCTTTGAGGTTTGAATCTTCGAATCTCCAGGTGGGAAGCCTCTGAGCTTGTTTCCCCTTCGGATTCTTTGGCTGAGATTCCTACTGCCACCACCAACCCCAGTTCTGCTTGCTCCTCCTTTAAGGACTTTGGCTGAGATTCCTACTGCCACCACCAACCCCAGTCGCTTCGGAGTTCTGCTTGCTCCTCCTTTAAGGGCCTGGTTTGTGCACATCCAAGAAACAGTTCCTTAACCTGAGCACAGTAGAGACAGGATAGAATTTTCAGGGAGACTTTACAAAGTGCCAAAGGGAACACTAGGGAAGTAAATACAGAAAACATCAGCAACATTCCAGTTCAGTGGCTCGCAAACAGGCTTCACTAGGGGACATTTAGCAATGTTTGGAGACAGTGTGTCACCACTGGGACGATGCTATTGTCATCTGGTGAATAAAGCATTCCATCCCTCCTGCTACAGGACTAGAGTGCAATGCCGCCAACCCTCCCACAATCCCCCGCACAGCCCCTGCAACAAAGAATTGTCTGGTCCAAACATCAGTGGTGATGAAGCTGGGATTACCTGGTCAGAGGGAAGAGTGGTACAAGTACCATCACGGATAGGAAGTCATGCATTCAACACGTTCTGGTAGCGGGTCCTGTGCTAGGTGCCGGGGACAGTACAATGAGCAAGATAGAGAAGGACGATAAAACTGACTCCAAAAATTGGCAACTATAGTGAACTATGTGCCAGATACAATGTCACCGGCTCTATGAACATCATTTCAAATGATTATAACAATAATCCCATGAGTCGGGTACTTGAAAGTTGAGGAAATAGAATCAGAGAGATTAGGTAACTTTGCCATAGTTGTGTTTTTATTATTGTTGTTGTTGTTATTACTGATTTGAGAGAGAGAAACATCAACTTGTTTTTCCACTCCTTTATGCATTCATTGGTTGATTCTTGTATGTGCCCTGACCAGGGATCCAACCCGCAACCTTGGCGTATCAGGAAAATGCTCTAATCAACTGAGCCTCTGGCCAGGGCAGTTGGACTTGTCTTAAGTTGTGGAGGCAAGACTCAAATGCAAATCTGCTTGAAGCCATACTGGACGCTCCTAACCCCTCCTGGGATATGTCAAGAGGCCCATTTAGAGCCCAAGGCCCTTGCTCTCTGCCCCCTGTCTGGTGAGCACAGATTTTACGTCTCTTCGGTGTCCAGGAGAGGGAGGAAGGTGGAGCGGCAGAGGGGTGCTGACTCATGCTTCTCCTACTTCATTATTCCTGCTGAGGTGCCAACAGCAGATTGAGGACCATTAACATTTATCAGAACCAACAGCCCAGGGAGAAATGGCAAACATTTTCAGAGACTTTCTATGGGAATTGGCTTTAACACCAAGCAGTCGTACTGCGTAGATTCTCACATCCAAAGAACAATTATCCAGTGCAATATACATTGTTCTAGAATATAAAAAAAGAACTACCCAATTTGTTTTATGAAGCTAACAGAACCGATAGCAAACCCTGCATGACTAGCACAATAAAAGAAAAATCAGAAAACAGTATTTCTTCCAGAAAGCCTTTTGGCATTGCATAGCCAAATTAGGTAAGTGCCCTCTGGCTCAGAAATGAACTGAGCAGACAGCCTGGGCACATTCCCACCCAGGTCCATGAGGGGAACGTCCATAGCCGGTCACGGCAGCATGGTGGCAGCAGGGAGCCGGAGTCCTGGGCCTCAGTCACCGGGCGAGTAGTTGGGTAAAACGTGGTGCAGGTGGAAACAATGAGCTGGACATACTCCTACAAGCATGGGCTGGTGTTAACAATGTGGTGCTTAGTGAAAAGAGCAGGAAACAGAACAACAGAGTGCCACCTAAATGAAAACCCCATTATACAAAGCAGCAATGTACATTTTTCAAAAGTACATTCGCATAGAAATAAATGTACATATTAAAAGGGTGCTTATTGAGGACAATAGCACTAGGATATAGGATAACAGGGATGCAGTCTGATTTCAACAGGTCCTAAGCCCATTTGCACTTTTGAATCCTTTTACCCATAAAAAATATTAAAAGTCATATTTTGCAACTGCATCGGTATAAAGATGAGTATATATATATATATCTTCTTTGACCTGCAAGCTCATTTTTACTTCTGATTTGAAAGAAATTAAAACATTTTCATGGGCCCCTCAGAGAACTGTGAGCCCTAAAGCACTGTGCATGTAATGCCTGGTGATAAATTGGCTGTGGATAGATAAATGAATGAATGAGGTAGAGAGGTGCCTTGCATGAAGCGGGGATAATTATGTGCTACAAACTGAGGAGCATGAGTCATTCAGTCCTCTGCATCTGAAGTCCGAAAACCTTTCCAAAAACAGCAATGCCTTAAGTGTGCTGGAGAACTCTGGTGTGTGAGACATTACTGAGATTTAAGGAAGTTAAATACCCCCTCCCCCGCCCCCAAAAATGCTCCAGTTGAGAAGTGCTGAGTTCAGGCAATGAATTCATCGAGAGGATTCTGAGCCTCGGTCTGCCCTGGCCTGGCTGTCCTTCCGGCGCCAGCAGGACGAGGCTCCCACTGGCAGACAGGGCGAGGGGAGGACTCCCTCAGCCTCCAGGTTGCACGGACAATCCAGGGAGCACTGTGGCCATGCTGGACACAAGAGCTAGGCTCTGAAGCAGCTCGAAGTATAACTTCTGAACATCTAGATATGTGGTATGCAGGCTTTCATTGATACTATTGCCCTGGGCCCTCAAATATTAGGCCTGATAGTTCTAAGAAGGGTGATCCTACCGCGCCACATCAAAACCAGCCCTGCACAATCACAGTCAGTCATTCGGACTCCCCAGGCCCCTTCCCCAGGTGCCAGTCAGCCTCCCACCCGCCTGGGCAGCCTCAGGCTTGTGCCTCACAGACTCAGAACCATCACAGTGGGAGTTCTGAGTCCTCCACCCACAAGGTCCTCTCTTCTGTTCCAGCCCAAGCCCCTGCTTTCAGGAAAACACACAGAGACACATATACACAGACACATAATACATACAGACACATACATACACAGGAATACACAGGCACACATAGGGACTCACACAGACATACATACACAGAGACATACCTATAAACATAAACACAGACGCAAGACACACACAGATGTACACACACAGACATGCACACACAGATGTACACACAGACATACATACTCAGAGACACAGCCAGGTTACAGTTATGAATCCAATCTTTAGGAAAATCCTGCCTCAGGCACTGCGCTGATTTTCCCCCATTTGCTCCCTCAAATCCATCTTCTGCCCTTTTCTGCCATGCTCTGTGCCTGGGAGC
>NW_005353325.1:2980279-3000405 GCF_000412655.1 Myotis brandtii | reverse complement strand
CCCCCCCCACCCCCCTTAGGCTTCCTTGTCCCCCAGGCCTGCAGCTTGGGGAGGAATGGCCTGGAAGGCTGAGAGAGGAGGACGCCCAAATGTCAGGCCTGTTGCAGCAGTGGTTCTCAACCTTCCTAATGCCGCGACCCTTTAATACAGTTCCTCATGTTGTGGTGACCCTCAACCATAAAATTATCGTTGCTACGTTGCTACTTCATAACTGTAATTTTACTACTGTTATGAATCGTAATGTAAATATCTGATATGCAGGATGTATTTTCATTGTTACAAATTGAACATAATTAAAGCAGAGTGATTAATCACAAAAACAATATGTCATTATATATGTGTTTTCCGATGGTCTTAGGCGACCCCTGTGAAAGGGGTCGTTCGACTCCCAAAGGGGTCGCTACCCACAGGTTGAGAACCGCTGTGCTGGAGGGACCCCCGGAGTGCCGCTCCACAGCGTAGGCACTTTACATGCATACTCAGAAAAGTGTAACAAGATGGCCACCCCTACCTTGATGAAGAGAGGCAGAATTATCTGGATTGAGCTTAGAACAACTCAACCTGCCCTGGGTTCTTGATGTTTCATACATGATTGTATTCGAGACTGAAGAACCCAGCTTTGGGGAAATGTACCAACATCAGGCCATGGTATGCGTATCTTGTTGAGGCCATGGGACCTACCATTCTGTCCTGTATAGTTTCCCACCTGGGGAATGAGCATTTACAACTCACCATCGCTCAAGCAGCAGATTAATGGTCTAACTCTAAGGCAAGTAGGCCAAAGACGGACGTGAGGAAGAAACGCCCTTTTCCCTCTAAGGATGGGAGACACTTGGCACAAACCCTGAGGCATTTAGTATATGTGCTGCCAAAGCGAGCAGAACCCTGAGGCATGTAGAACCTTCCAGTAGGGAGTGAGCGGTCCTTGCCTAGTGCAGAGAGAACTGGGGTTAAGTACTATTAGACAACCTGAGTACTGGTCTGGTCTTTCTCTGCTGTACTGTGCATCCCTTTCATGACATCAAATCTTCAGGAAACTATCCTTAAAAGAGAGGTATCGGGAACGGAAAGGTGGGCGTGCAGGCAGTGTAATAGCATCAGTTAGCAGCAGAGGACCGCCTCAGCCAACAGAGAAGAATCCCTCAGAAGGCAGCCACAGACGAAGCCACAGCTGGAGAAACAGATGGGAGGAACAGGTGGGAAGACATGTGAAATACACCCTGGGCATGGCTCAGGCAACACTAAGGGACAACCTGAGAGGGACTCATTTCCAGTAAAAATAACCCGAGTGACAAGTAGGTGAGATCAATTAAGATAACTGAAAACAAGATACACCTGAGTTCTACCTAATCTTGAAATACTCCTTCAATTTTAGGAATTCAACTTCAAAAACATCACTCTAAATCATATATGATGGTTTTCATCCAAAGGTCACATAGTACAATTCTGAAATGGGTGAGTGAGCAATTAAAAATCATGTTCCTATATTTGAAAAAATGGGACAACTTTATACTCTCCAAAGCCAATTTGACTTGAAGCTATCAAAGGAGCCAATCCTTTTGAAAATAATCAAATGGGATTATATGGTATTTGATCAATAATCTCTGCTCATAATACTCCTTTCAAAGTGCATGCAGGCCTGCTGCTAATAACAGGCATGAATCACACAACCACACGAAGACTGAGCCAGGGGTAATTATATCAGGTAATAAAAGTGAGAAATAGCCAGCCATTAGAATTGGAAAGCTACTTTTGTACAAAGTACAGCCTCAAAGTGCAGGATCAGTGTGCTATATTCAGGCTGGAGCGACCTATGTGTAAGCAGCAAAAGTAGGTAAATTTGATCTCAAAGTGAATGTTTCTACCACATGAAGCTAAGGAAGAGTTAGTGCTCAAAGCCAGCCTGGGCATGGGGCAGAGCCCAAGGGCACCCATGCCACGCACAGCAGCTGACAAGAGTCTCCCCGCAAATCACCCAGCCTCACAGGGACTGTTTCCACTGCAAAAGATGGAGATGGAATGAAGACTGAGTTCTCCGCTAGCTCCACATTTATCTTCATGACTACTGATCCAGAACTCATTCACTTCTTGGGAGCCAAATAAACCAACCCAGAAATTGCTATAGGCCCTGACCTAAACTAAGCTCATGAGCAGCACTTCTGATCCATCAGAGCTTGGTAGACGTGGGCCGGGGAATCCTGGTCCTGTGGTTCTGAAGTGGGCACCGGGCAGTGGTACATTTCATAAACTTCTGCGATAATTCTGATAGGCTCTGAAATTTGAGAGCCACTTGTTCTGCGAAGTCATCAGGCATGAAGACCAGCTTTTGGAAGGGGCTGAAAAGAGAAGCAACGTTTATTGAAAACTGGCTGTTTGCCAACAGTGAACATATATTATCTCATTTAATCTTCATAACAATCTTCGGATAAGGAAATATTTTCTTAGGAGGAGAAATCAACCCAGTTGAAACTAAGGCAGTAAAGAATACTAGATAATTCCTACAAATTAATTTCCCTTGGTGACTCTAGCCAGTTAAATAATTAAACTAATCGTATTCATTTGTACATTTTCTTTCTTCTTTTGAAGATGATAAATAAAAGGAGAAACAAATTTAACATAGTTGCATAAATATAGCATGCCAGCTTTATATGTAAGCTCAATGAAACAGCAAAATAAATAAACAAACAAATAAATAAATAAATCAGCAATAAGAATTAAGAACTTCCTTGGGTAAATGAAACTTGTTAAGCCATAATATAATTGTGGCTTGGCATACACACTTTACTTTGTGTATGCCAACCGACTCTCTAGACAAAGATTTACTCAGTTGCAATAGAAAAGTAAGAGCTCTTATATTGCACACTTTACACATAAACTCTCTAATTCAATAACATTTGTGTTTCTCTCCTTAGATGTACCAAATGCAGGGGAAGACTAATAAAAAATCTAAATTCCAGGTTGCCAGGGCACATTATCCATTTATTCTGAAGTCCAAATCTTCATTCTTGCTCATGCTGGGAGAAATGATCATTATTAAGGACTCTTTAGAAATATAGGCAGTTCTCAAATTGCTTTCCCCAGAATACTTATTCAAATAGCACTGCTCTAGAAAAGCTCACATTTTTTCCATTGTTCTTAACATGGGATGGAGTATTGGCAGCCCTGAGTTAGCATTTGGCATTTATACCCCATTGGTAGGTCAACCACCAGGAAAGAGAAATTTATACATATTTTGAAACTTCAGCACGAAAATAGAGCTTGGCCCTTGGAAAGAAGGATGGAGTGACGTGAATGGGAAGTTTTCCAACATTTATTTTGGTATCCTTTCTGTTCTAAAGTAATTTTATTCAGGAACAAAAAAATTGAATTATGATTAGCTTAGTTTACTTACTAAATTATAATGTGTAATATCTTATATTTTATGTGTAATTTATTGAGTAGTTTAAAATCTATTACCTGAGTATTATTTTCAATGTTCAAATTTTTTCCTATAATTGGAGCTATGTATTGCCAAACGTAAAGAAATCTGGTGTCTTTAGATTTTGCTAAAAGCTGGCCGAAATCTGCAAGAGAGAGAAAGGAAGAAGTTTTTTGGAGCACTTACAGTACACAGGCACTGTATATGCAGGGAACCTCATAGATCATCTCAGAATCCTTGAGAGGTGGGGACTGTTGGTCCATGTTACCGATGAGGAAGGTGGGGCTGAGAGCGGTCCAGTGAGTCGCTCACCCAGTAAGTGGTAGAACCACATGGAACTCAGTGTATTAAGCTCCATCGATTGAGCTCCATCTCATACATCACTCAAATGGCTGTGAGGGGCCATCAGCTGAGGGGGTCTGCAGACAGTATGCTTTGTGCACTACTCTCGGATCATCTGGGGTGCAGAAAGGCCATTAATCCTTTTTCTGCTTAGACTACCCATGAAAAAGCTTGTGTTGAAGAAGGGATGGCTGTGAGGGGCCATCAGCTGAGGGGGTCTGCAGAGAGTATGCTTTGTGCAGAGTCCTCCAGCCCGCGGTCGGCAAACTGCGGCTCGTGAGCCACATGCTGCTCTTTGGCCCCTTGAGTGTGGCTCTTCCACAAAATACCACGTGCGGGCGCGTATGTACAGTGTGATTGAAATTTCGTGGCCCATGCACAGAAGTCAGTATTTTGTGGAAGAGCCACACTGAAGGGGCCAAAGAGCCGCATGTGGCTCGCGAGCCACGGTTTGCCGACCACTGATCTGGGGTGCTGAAAGGCCATTAATCCTTTTTCTGCCTCGGCTACCCATGAAAAAGCTTGTGTTGAAGAAGGGAAAAGAAAGAAAGCGGGGCCTGGCCAGAGTGGCCCAGTTGGTTGAGTGTCATCCATGCACCAGGAGGTCACCATTTCGATTCCCAGTCAGGTTTGCAGGCTCCATCTCCAGTAGGAGGCATGCAGGAGGCAGTTGATCAATGATGGATGTTTCTCTCTTTCATCAATGTTTCTATATGTCTCTCCTCTCCCTTTCTCTCTCTGAAATCAATAAAAACCTATTTCTTTAAAAAAATCAATGGAAAAATATTTTTTAGGAAAGGAAGCAGGTTCTTTTTTTTTTTCTTTTTAAGGCATGCAGGAGGCAGTTGATCAATGATGGATGTTTCTCTCTTTCATCAATGTTTCTATATGTCTCTCCTCTCCCTTTCTCTCTCTGAAATCAATAAAAACCTATTTTTTTTAAAAAATTAATGGAAAAATATTTTTTAGGAAAGTAAGCAGGTTCTTTTTTTTTCTTTTTTAAATTTATTGATGAGAGAGAGAGAAACATCGACTTGTTATTCCACTTATTTATGCATTCATTGGTTGCTTCTTGAATGCGCCCTGGCCCCTGACTGAGGATTGAACTCACAACCTTGGAATATTGGTAGGACACTCTAACCAACTGAGTAGGCCAGGGCTTGGAAGTAGGTTCTTAAGTTCACCGTTGACTGTACCTACCCAATAGAAGATGGAATCGTTATTCCACTTATTTATGCATTCATTGGTTGCATCTTGAATGTGCCCTGACCCCTGACTGGGGATTGAACTCACAACCTTGGAATATTGGTAGGACGCTCTAACCAACTGAGCACCCCGCCAGGGCTTGGAAGTAGGTTCTTAAGTTCACCTTGACTGTACCTACCCAATAGAAGATGAAATCATGGATGCTGCCAATTTTGAGCAATTTCTTTGGGAAAGAATCAAAGTGAATGGAAAAGTGGGAATCTCAGTGGAGGGCTGTAACCATTGAAAGGAGCAAGGGCAAGATAAGTGTAATTTCTGAGGTGCCTTTTCCTAAAAGGTTTTTGAACTATCTCACCAAAAAATATTTAAGGAATAATTGACGTGATTGGTTGCACATCATTGCTAACAGCAAAGATAGTTAAGTTACTTCCAGATTAACCAAGGTGAAGAAGAGGAGAAAAACGAAGATTAAAACTCATTTATCTGGAGTATTTCGTATAAGTTCTTAATAAAATTTGGGTGGAAAAACACCCTTAACCAATCACCATGTATGATTGTGTCCTTACCATGTGAACCTGTTTCTGTGATTCTCTAATACAAGAGGCTCATGAGTGCAGGACCATTTCCCCACGTGAAGAGGGTCAGTTCCTTAGTCAAAACGTTTAGGTAGCCCTGAACCTCCCAGGCGGCCCTGCACAGCCAGGCATGAAAGCCCTCACAAGCCCAGGTCCTTCCAGCGGTCAGGTGCTAGCGATTGCATCCAAGAAGTGTCAGGACCAGAAACAGCATAGTAATGTGCTCCCAGGAAAGTGATTCTAATTCCCTCCTCTACTATTTGGAGGTGTAACCTCACTCCTGATGACAGGGGTGGGCCCATGACACAGACTTGGCCAACCATAGCACCATTTCCTTGAACACAGCCAGGGATCCAGGAGCGGGCGATGACCCAAGCAGGTTCAAACAGAGACCTTTCCTGAGCCTGACATCTCAATAAGGGGAAAGAGAAGTTGTAAGTCAGGAGGATGTGACATTTAGGCTGCCAGTAGCCATCTTCTCTGCCATGACCCTGTGGAGAAAGCCTTTCTGCAAAATGAAGGCAGAGATGAGAAACAGAGAGAGAAACAGAGAGTTCAGGCAGTGCCCAGCCACAGGCGCTGGTGCACCCAAATCCTCATCTCGTCCTGTGAGACACCCCAGGAACAGGCTCAGCTATATGAAGCAATATATCCCCTTCTGCCTTTATGCCTGGGGTTGGTTTTCTGTCCCCTACAATTGACAGAGCTTTGATAAACACAATTCCAGGAACATGGAATTCCCTTGGTGGTCAGCCACGTCTCTAGTATCTCCCCCACCTCCCTTTATTGATTAAGGTATTACAAATGTGTGCTTACCCCCCTCCCCATCTAGTATCTTTTTGACTTGATTTAGTTCACAACTGCCCCCAATGAACAACTTGAACTTGAACCATATTACCACACATACATCCATGTCTTGAATCATGCAGAAATAAATCACCCTGAAGAAACAATTGGCACCATACACAGGTTAAAACATTTAGGGATCATGATTAAATGTATACAGGATAGCGATGCCATGTACACACCACACACAGTAATGATTTATGGTCTACCTGCAGAAGTGGCTACATCCCACGTATGGAATGACAAATGAGGGGCCTGTGTGGTGCCAGCTGCTTCTATTTTAAATATTTTTTTTTATTGATTTCAGGGAGGAAGGGAGAGGGAGAGAGATAGAAACATCAATGATGCGAGAGAATCATTGATTAGCTTCCTCCTGCACACCCCACACGGGGATCGAGCTTGCAACCCGGGCATATGCCCTGACTAGGAATCGAACCATGACCTCCTAGTTCAAAGATCGATGCTCAACCACTGAGCCATACCAGCCGGGCCCAGCTGCTTCTAGTTTGGAATATGACTTCATGCAATTTCAGCCATATTATTTGCTTTCAGGATAGCACATTTTGTATGTGCTTTCCCACGTAAGTTTACACTGGGGTTTCGCAACCCTGGCGCTAGTGACCTTTTGAACTGTGTGATTCTTTGTTTTGGGTGCCGTCCTGTGTGTTGTAGGATGGTTAGCTGGCTTCCACCCACTAGATGACAGCAGCACCTCCCTTTGTGAGGATCAACACTGTGCTCAGGCATTGCCAAGTATTCCCTGGGAGACAAAATTAGCTTTAGCCGAGAACCCCTGATTTAAACAGATCACCAAATTTGGACATTTGGTCTTTGGAAGATACTTTGTTTTCATCACTGTCTTGAAAAAAACACCACACACTAGTTCACCAGCTATATCTTTAGACTCCCAAATAACTAAGCATGTTTCTATTGCAACTACTGAATTTGGGCTACAAGTACGTGTCTGTAACTCATTTATACACACACACACACACACACACACACACACACACACATCACAGGTATCTTTCTGAACATTCACTCTCATAGGTCCTCTGATTGGACTAATCAATATTTCACAATTGCCTCAGTCACAGTAACTGAAGTCTATAATAAAGACTTCAATTAACATCTGATTCCAGTGCCTTTCCCCGCCAAAACTGACCCTGCCTGTCCCCATATTTACTTCTGCACAGCACTGAAGCCAGCTCTCCACATGAGCTCACTCTCTGTTAAGGCTGCCAGATTTAGCAAATAAAGATGCAGAACACCCAGTTCAGTTTGAATTTTAGATAAACCATGAATAATCTTTTGGTATAAGTATGCCCCACATACTGCTAGACATCCTACGATGCACAAGACAGCCCAACAAGAAAGCATTATGCAGTCTATCTGTTGCATGAGACATACCCACAATTTATCTGGAAACCCTGCATCTCTAGCCACTCCACCTTGAATCCTGCTGACGTGGGTCATTCTCACTAGTCTTTTCCCACCTGCTGCTTAGAACCACAGGGCACCCCCTTGACCAGAGCTGCCCTTGTGGAGAGTGCGCTGGTCAGATTCCGGGTTACTCAGTGTTCAGCCAGGGTCCACTCAGAAAATCAGAAAACAACTGGAATTTCAATGTAGAGAACTGGTTATATAGCTGGTTGAAGAGGCTCGAACAACAATCGGGAAACAATGAAGTAACTCACAGATTAGCAAAAGCATAAAGTTTATTCCCATCCCTAGGCTAGAGGGACAAAAAAGAGGAGGTGAGTTATTGGAGCTCAGGGCTCGGGGTCACCTGGCGGAAGTTGAAACTTGAACACAGACTGATCTAGCAGAAGCAGGAGACAGAAAAAGATACAGTCCCCACCTCCATCCGAGGAGAACACCAGCGGGAGAAATACCCTGGCTCCTCCCACCAACCACTTTCCTAACAGTGCTCCCCATTTGCCAATCCCAGCCAGAAACCAGCCAAGGGGCCTGGGCACTCCAGCCAGCGCCAGGCACTCTGAGCCCCCTGGCCCTGGTCCCCAGTGCTCCTTCTCCTCTTGTCAGGCCTGGGCTGTCTCTTCAGCTTCATGGAGCACAGAAGAGGGGGAATCTTTTTGTCTTTGGGATTCAGATGAAGTCTTGATAGCTACTGCCTCACTCACCAGTGCCTGTTCCAAATTTAATAGTGAGAAAAGTTTTGTGTTTGTTTGTTTTTTTAATCCTGATTTCAGGGAGGAAGGGAGAGGGTACTCAGTCACCTACCTAGTTTTCCTGTGATGAGTCACACTTTTGCTGTTCCAAGTTCTATTTTTTCGGGTTCTGCTCTTCCTGTAAGTTGCTCCCTAGAGCTATTCACAAATGCTCTGGTTCTCCATGGGCAGGCTGTGGCAGCATGGCACACCCCACCTCCTTCGAGTCAAGCGTGACCATGTGACTTGCACTGGCCAATGAAATGTAAGCAGGAGTTAAAGCTTTAAGAGAAGGCACCTGATTTACTGCTTTTCCATTTTCCGCCTTTGGGACCATGAAAGCATTTGTCAAGATGGAGCATAGGTCCCTGCATTCATTTCCTATCGCTCCTGTGACAAATTATCACAAATTTAATGGCTTAAAGCAATACACATTTATCATCCTATAGTTTTGGAGGTCAGCAGTCCAAAATCAGCCCCCTGGGCTAACGTCAGGGTGTCCACGGGGCAGATTCCTTTGAGCGGCTGCAGGGAAGAACCCCGCCCTGGCGCTCGTTAGTGTCCTCGGCTGCCTGCACTCCTTGGCGCGTGGCCCTCCCTGACACGGCTCCAACCTCGCTCTGTCAAGGTCACATCGCCTCCTACTGCCTCTGACCCTCTCGCCTCCTTCTTATACAGACCCACCTGCATAATCCAAAATAATCTCCCATCGCAAGATCCTTAACTCAATCACACTGTCGAAGCACCTCTTGCCATGTCAGGTACTAAATTCATTCACAGGTTCTGGGGACTAGATGTGGATGTCTTTCAGGGTTATTATTCTGTCTACACAGTCCCTGAGAGAGTTCAGTGAGCTGAGCCCCACCTGCCAAGCCCCACTAGACATGCAGCATGAGTAAAAAATAGACTTCTATGGTATTAAGTCACTAGGATCTAGGGGTTTGTCTGTTACTGATGTGTGCTTTAGCCCACATGTACACCCTGTTTGTTTTCTATCTCCTGTTTATATTTAAGAACATTTTAAAATAATATAAAATGTTGAGTACGATTATTTTCTGAATAAAATACTTTAAAAATAGCATACCATAAATAATCAATCTGTGAGCAAACCAAGGGTTGGGTTTTTTGTTTGTTTTTGAACAATGGTAACTTTAGATCTGTAAAGTAGACTTAAAAAGAAATATTACATGCCTGGCTGGTGTGGCTCAGTTGGTTGGAGCGTCATCCTGTGCATGAAAGGTTCTCGGGTTCGATTCCTGGTCAGGGCACATGCCCAGATTGCAGGTTTGATCCACAGTCAGGGCCCGTATAGAAGGTAACCAACCTATGTTTCTTTCACATCAATGTGTGTTTTTTTTCTCTCTCTCCTTCTCCCTTCCTCTCTCTCTAAAATCAATCAAGCAATCAATCCATCAGTATTGCACATATTCTATACCTTAACCAGTTTCTCTCCTGAATCTTGCAGATTCTCTTTGTTCCAAAAAACTGACAGGTTAGCAATGTTGATTTACTTAGATGTTGAACCGGGTGAAGGGAAGAGAGAAAACAACTCATTGAAAGATTACTAAACCCAGTCCTGTCTTTCTTAAAAGCTGGAAGTTGGAGCTTCCTGATAGATGAAATGGAAACACTTATCTGAATTTCTGAAGTACAATCCTTTCCTTCATTCCTGTAATTATGTCAAAGGTCATACAAAGGAAGGTGATGAATGTCTCACAATCTTGAAGTGCAGAGTCCAAGCAGGGCCACCACCCACACCTCCTTTTCCTAAGTCAGGACACGTAGACGTGTTGGCCTCAGTCCCAGTCAGTAGTCACCAGCTTTTTGGCCCTGTCCCTCTAATCAGTAATGTTTTCAGTACTTGCTGCCAATCTGCGTACTTTCCCAAGGTGCTATGAGCCCTATAATAAGCACACGAACAAAAAAATAAAAAAATGATATCAAGATGAAATTTTGAAATGCCTTGCCAATCAGGATGGTATGCTATTACATGAGTTAATATTTCAAAACACAATATGCCCTTAAGAGGAGATTCACATTAATGATACTAGATATGAATCTAGTAGGCGTGAACCATGTTCTTGATCACTGTGAATACTTCTGTCAGATTTTGTTGTCAGATCTGATTTGATCCTCGTTATCTTTACCTTTTAATGTGGATAGCCAAGAGTTTGTTCTAGGAGTAAAAGTGTCTGTTCTTGTCAATGTTGTTGTTTATTTGCGTGTGCACATGTCATTGTTTTCACTTTAGTCCGTGGTTTCTTTGCAGCACATTTTTTGAAGTCATTTGTCTTTTTTCATGGCGTTAATTTAATTAAAGCCAGTGAATATTACCTAAAAATCATTATGATCATAGAGCTGGGCACACACACATTGTAATACATCTTACTGTGCTGACAGCAAATCAAAGCGTGAGGAAACACCAGCCACCCCTCTGTGCCCTGGAGCTCCCACTCTTCCCTCAGGATGGCTCCGGGTGTGAAACGAACAGCTCCCAAGACCATCTGACATTTAGACCAAGTGAGGCTGCCGTGCCAATGCGCGTATGTAACATCCCAACGTTCCTGGGCGGCCTGTGCTGTACCCTGTGGAACGTGAATATAAATAACTGAAATGCAGGTTTCTAAACAGAGCGATGAATTTGGGTATGTGACAGGTGACCCATAGTTTGTTCAATTCGCATTGTATTTTTTTGTTTGTTTTTAATACATTTTTATTGTTGATAGTATTACAGATATCTCCCATTCCCCCTCCCCCCAAGGTTTTCAGTGCCCTATTGCCGGTGTGCATGTATTTGAAAACAAATTACAAAGAAACTGACGCCTAGAGAGCCTGGATGACTTTCCTAAGCCCACAGCGGGTTCTTGGCAAGTAGGACCAGAAACCAGATCCTCTGGGCCTCAGGAAAACATGCTTCCCATTACACCTCGAGTGAGTAAATTTAGCCATCTCGTGACCGAATGAAGTCCTGCTCGCCTCCTTTCGTCGTAACGCTATGTGATGAGAGGGAAAGACTCAAGCCAAGAGCAAGGAGATGAAACAAGGAGGCGACAGGTCCAGCTCAGGAGACGGGAGGAGACTTAGTGCTCTGCAAGGTCTGAGGGGGAGCTTGTGCCTCTCAACCGTATCTCCAGCCCCCCGCTCCTGTTTGTCTCACTGACAAGGATCTTTAGACTGATCAAGGTTCCCCAAAAAAGAGTTCTTTAGTGCCTCTCCTACCGGATACTCCAGACATTATATTCAATGTCACATTGATTACATTGATACATATTGATTATATTCAAGGACAGCCCGGCAGAAAGGTGTCTGGTGTGGCAATCCGTAAGGAATGATAACATTTCCTTGGACGTGTAATAAGATGGAGATAATTACATTTCCCTCCTGTCCCAGTAGGGCTCAAATCCGGGAAGCAAGACCACTATGGGTATGAAGGGATGCATTGTTTATGATGGAGTTAGACCTCACACAATTTTGGGAGGAGCTGAGGAAGGAAAGGCCCAAAAAGGACCAGAGAAAAGTCAACCAGCCCTGATGCAGGGGGACAAGTCAAGCTTGTTGAGCTCTCAGCTGCGGGAGAGGAGCCCAAAGGAGGCTGATGGGAAGTACCTGGAAGGCTGTCGGCTCTTGTGGCCTCCAGCTCTGTGAGCTCCCAGCAGAGCAGCTCATGGTGGGTCTGGGCTCACGGCTGGTCAGTAGAGCTAGCAGTTGGGAAGAAGAGCTGGACTCAGAGTAGGGAAAGCAAGAGTCAAGTGGGGCCCACTGACTCCCCTCTGGCTGTCCCTGATGCCTCTACCAACCTTCAAATGTAACGGTACCCTGGCTGGTGTTGCTAAGTGGTTAGAGCAGCGGTTCTCAGCCTGTGTGTCGAGACCCCTTTGGGGTCGAACGACCCTTTCAGAGGGGTCGCCTAAGACCATGGGAAAACACATATATAATTACATAATGTTTTTGTGATTAATCACTATGCTTTAATTATGTTCAATTTGTAACAATGAAAATACATCCTGCATATCAGATATTTACATTACGATTCATAGCAGTAGCAAAATTATAGTTATGAAGTAGCAACGAAAATAATTTTATGGTTGGGGGTCACCACAACACGAGGAACTGTATTAAAGGGTCACGGCATTAGGAAGGTTGAGAACCACTGGGTTAGAGTGTCAGCCCGCACACCGGAGGGTCTCAGGTTCGAGTCCCAGTCAAGGGCCCATACCAGGGTTGCAGGTTTGATCCCCGGCCCTGGTTGGGAGCATGTGCGGGAGGCAACCAATCGATATTTCTCTCTCACATTGATGCCTCTCTCTCTCTCTCTCTTTCTCTCTCTTTCTCCTTCCTTCCCTCCCTTCCACTCTCTCTAAAAATCAATGGAAAAAATATCCTTGGGTGAGGATTAACAACAACAACAACAGAGGTATTGGCTACTGCTTTGTTTCTGGCTCTCAAACATCATACACAGTTTTCTTGTGGCAACCATAACTCTGATCCATACAGGACCTGTATGGGTATCTGGGAAGTGTAGTTCCATTTCACTAAGCTGACAAAGCCACCACAAATACTGTGGGATGGATACTGTGCGTCCGGAAGCACCGCTGTGATAAGCTGCTTGGGGTAAAGGGAAGACAGCCAAGGCTCTAGCTGCAGTTCCAGCCCTTGATCACTGCGCTGATTTCTGAAGACCTGGGGCTGTCTGCCTGCAGGGCTTGCTTTGTGTGTGTAATATGCTAGTTTGGAGCCAGACTGGCATCACTGAGGATGGAGGGGAGGCAACAAGGGACCCTGCAGGATTTCTTTGTTGTATTAAACAAAAAAACTTTAACTTCCATGGCTGAAAGTCTTTTTTTTAATATGTTTTTATTGATTTTTTTTTTTTTAGAGAGAAAGAGAAGAAGATAGAGGGAGAGAGAGAAACATTGATGGGCTGCCTCCTACATGCCCCCTACTGGGGATTGAGCCCGCAACCCAGGCGTGTGCCCTGATGGAGAATCGAACCAGTGACCTTTTGGCGCACAGGAGGACACTCAACCACTGAGCCACACTGGCCAGGACGGCTAAAAGTCTTTTTAAAAGAAAGGGTTTATTAGGCCATTGCTAACAAAAAATAAAAAGTAAATAAATGCTGGTCTTGGTGAACGGAGTCTAAACCACTGGCAGCATGGCTAGGTGAGAAAGAATATAATCCAGGAGTTTTATACACGGATTGGGGGTGGGGAGTGGGGAGAAAGACGTAAGCCGCTCTGAGAGGATTTCTCTGAGCTACAGACAAACGGGAGAAGCTGACTTGGGGCTGGTTCTGGGATAAACGCAGCAGAGTCCCCGGCAGAGCATGACGCTCACGTATGAATTCGAAGGGGAGGCTCCAGGGGACCCATGGTGCCTGGCTGGTCTCCTTCGCAGACATAGCCACCTGGAAATTCACCCTAAATTCCAACAGGTACGCAGGGAAGCGAGCTGTCTTTTGTCAGAGGGGTGCACAGTTACCAACAGGCGAGGAGTTCTGTCTCTTCCTCTCACTCCCTGGCCACTGCAACTTGAATTTACAACATCTTCGTTTTCTTCCTTGTCAGCCTACTTTGCCTAGAGCAGTGGTTCTCAACCTTGGCTGCACATTAGAATCACCTGGGAATCTTTTTAAAATCCTGATTTCTGGGCCTCATCCTCTGGAAATTCTGTTTCTTTGTTACTAATGTTGTGGCCCCCACCCCATAACAAATTATATTTGTTAAATTACAGCAGGCCAGAGGGCGGGAGGAAGAGAGCCGAAACCAACAATAGGGCTCCCATGCCTGACTGTGTGTTTCACACAGCACAGGTGTAAAGCGGCTGTAGACTCAGTTCACACCGCAGCACAAGGGCAGTGGTTGCTAAGGAGGACAAGCCTCACCTGATGAACTCCAGGCTCTCCCAGCAGATCCAGGGCACCGTGTTCTGGAAGTGCACTGTGGTGTCCTATTTTATTGTAGTGTGTGGAAATTGTCACAACCAGGTATCCATTACAGAGAAAAATAGTTCCACGGGCTGGGCAATTCCGAATTGTAAAAGGTACTGCCCCGTGTTTCTAAAGTTTGCCTAAAATAGATGATGCTTTGAAAAGATATAGAGAAATGTGTATATGGGGGCGTGGGGGTGGTAGTAGAGAGGGTTGGTGGGTTGGTTGGCTGTTTATTGGTTTGGTTTTTTAAGAAGTGGCTATTTCAAAGAGAGTTGTTGTTTTTTTCTGGAAGATTCCAGCTGTAGTCCAGACTTCCACTCTTCAGAGATTCAGAAAGACTTTAGGGGCCTTTTTCCTTCAGGAAAAACAAATCAACTTATAGGGCAAAACTTCTAAAGACAGGTTAGCACAGCTGGTATGGCTCAGTGGTTGAGCATCAACCTATGAACCAGGAGGTCCTGGTTCAATTCCAGTCAAGGGCACATGCCCGGGTTGCGGGCTCAATCCCCAGTGGGGGGCGTGCAGGAGGCAGCCGATCAATGACTCTCTCTCATCATTGATGTTTGTAACTCTCTCTCCCTTTCCCTTCCTCTCTAAAATCAATAAAAAATCTATTTAAAAAAATAAATAAAAAGACAGGCTAGAATGCTGCCTAATTGTGGAAGAAGTAGGTATGACTCTGACCATAAACTCAGCTGTGTTTACCATACTCACAGCAGGGATTCTGATGTTTTGTTTGCCTCATTATCCCCAGAAGCTAGAACTGAGCCTGACGCTTGGTAAGAAGTCCTCATTGGTTCTGAATTTCAAGCCTGCCTTTATCACAGCTGCCAATGGGATCTTGGGCCAGTTTTTAACCTGCCTGTGAGTCAGTTCCCTCAAGGAAAAGAGACATGAAACAATCCTGGGTTGCTGTGAGAAGTACTGAAACATCCCCCATAAAGCACTTTAACATAGTACTTGTCATTCAATATCAGCGGATTTTAAATTATCTGTATGTAGCCCTGGCTGGGTAGCTCAGTTGGTTAGAGTGTCACCTCTATATACCAATGTTGTGGCAATAGGTGGAACAGCAAATCAATGTTTATCTCTCTTTTTCTCCTTTCCTCTCTCTCTCTAAAAAATAAATAAATAAACAGATAAAATTATTTATATGTATATTTTAAATAATGTTTTGCTTTAATAAAATTTTGATGTGGTAACATCATAATAATTAATATTCTCTTTTCTGAGGTTGTTAGTTCAGTAGGGTCGAGGTGAATAACTTTCATACATTTTCCTGACTGTAAACTTTAACCTAATCATTTAGAACTTTCTCGGACACACACCCATTTAATCTTGAAGATTTGTTGACTCTAGAATCAAAGACAAATGTGCTGCTGTAACTTGTCAGGAAGTCCTTACAGCCCGAAAGGTCAAAAGTTCTCTGTGTTTGTAATGAAAGAAGAAAATAGAAAAAAAAAATGACTAAGCTGTACTAAAGATCAAAAATGGGCAGAAAACATTTTAAAAAATAAAGCCATTGGAATATTAATTGAAGTAGAGTATTAATCTAACTGAAAACCTAATTATGAAATCATATTTACCTTCTTTCTTTTGGTCAATGGCAAAGATAAATGTTGTCCTAAATCGTTATGTGTCCGATTTGTTTGAAGGGATGTATTTGTAGAGGCAACTTCTATTGTGTAGAGTTCTCCGGGGTCCTCACGTTTCTTTTCCTCTGTAACAGCCTCTGTTTTTATGGTGCTGATTTCCTGAGCGTCCAGGACAGGTGTCCGATGGAATGTCCCACCTTCGAGAGCAGCCTGGATTCTTTGTCATGGTATTCAGGTTGTTCCCACTTTTTCCATGTATTATCTGTCCTGTAGATACTCTCTGATACTTAGAAGGGCAAGGGAACAAAGCTGGTCTACAGACTGGTATAGAAATTTCCAAAGACTAAAGAGGGGAATGAGCAGAAATTAATGACCAAAGGAATATTTTTGGATTATCTCTAGATTTAATTCATTTGAGTAATCCTTGGGTGAATGATCACAAGTAATTGAGAGCAGGGGGGAAAAAAAAAGAGCCTTGTCTGGCCGGCATGGCTCAGTGGGTTGACCATTGACCTATAAACCAGGAGGTCGTGGTTCAATTCCCGGTCAGGGCACATGCCCAGGTTGTGGGCTGGATCCCCAGTGCGGGGCGTGCAGGAGGCAGCTGATCAATGATTATCTCTCATCATTGATATTTCTAGCTCTCTCTCCCTCTCCATTCTTCTCTGAAATCAATAAAAATATTTTTAAAAATATGTTGTTGTTGTTTTTAAAGAGAGCCCAAACAGCTTTCATTCTGAGCAAGGGCTAGGAGTTGTTAGACACAGGGCAGCTTTGTGAAAGGGATACCAATAGGCAAAGTAGGATTTTGGTTTTATTATTTTAGGTGGGGCTGTGTGGTACAAGTTCTCACTGGAGATTCCAGTCTTTCCGGAATTAGTGGAAAGCAGCCAGGCTTAGTTGCTTAGGAAACCAGCAATGTAAGACTGGTGAGTTATAAACTCAACTTGTTGCTAACTCACAGTCACGAAACTCTTTTGAATCTTTGTTCAAAGACAGTTCATTTCAATGTGCTTTAAATGCTCAGGAAATAGCCCTAGAAAACCTTTCTTCAAACCTTTAGGTAAACAAAAACTGTTTCTATGGTATTATTAAAATAGACTGGATACATTTCAAGATACTTCTGGCATTCATCTACTCACCAAATAATCTATGTACCTTCTTTTTGTTTGTTTTTTTAATCCTCACCAGAGGAGGGGAGAGAGAGAGAGAGAGAGAGAGAGAGAGAGAGACATTGATGTGAGAAGCACATATAGATTGGTTGCCTTTCACACTCGCCCTGCCCAGGCCAGGACTGAGCATGCAACTGAGGTATTTGCCCTTGACCAGGAATGGAACCCATGACCCTTTGATCTGCAGGCCGACGCTCAAACCATTAAGCCAAACCAGCTCGGGCCTATGTTTTGCCAGGACCTGCACACACTTCACTAAGGGTCAAAGAAAGCCATGTTCCTTTATGTCTCAATTAAAGTTACATTTGTTCATACAAGTCCTTCAGTTGATCTCTTACCTCCCCCCACCCCCCAATACTCCCCAGCATTCCCACTGTAATTTGACAGTCTGTTCAGTGCTTCTCTGCCTCTGTATCTACCTTTTTGTTCAACCGAAGGACTTGTGTGCATGCATATAAGCATAACCAATGGACACAAGACACTGTGGGGGAGTGGTGAGGGCATGTATGTACTACTATCTGTAATACTTTAAACAATAAAATAAAATTAAAATAAATAAAGTTACATTTGTTCAGAGTCCCATCCACTCAGGAAACTCAATCTCGTGAGCAGGGTAGAGAGGTAAGCCTTCTAGAGTCGAAAGAACGTATCTGGCACCGTCCAGAACCTGTTAGAAGGCCCTTCGACCATTATTGAGATGTACACGTTAAAATCCACATGGTCCCTTAACAGCAGTGGCCCGGGCCGGCCCTAGAGCTTTTGGAGGCTGGACGTTCAGTGTTCACTGTACCGCCCCCCTCCGGGCACCCTGCAGCTTCTCTGCCTGAGGTCCTTCCGTAGGCCAGGGCTATGTCTCCACTACTCCAGGACCTGTGTGCACCTCCGCTTCCTCCCAGTTTCTTGAAAAGTTCAAATCTTCCCTCTAGGATCCATCCAGTTCTTCCTTTCTCAGCTGGGGCTTTTTTTTCCTCCTACAAAATTCTACACAGCTGTGATAGTCTGGATGCTTGTTTCATGCTTTATTTATGAACCCTCCTGTTCCTGTAATTGCAAAAATCACTACCAATCCTGAAGTGGGAAAGGGAGACTACCTACAATTTGTTGGGCTGCTGAATGAGTGCAAAACATAAATCAATATCTCGATTTCATGTGGTTTTCCAGCCATAGACGTGATGGTGAGAACGGCAGTGGCTGCCTTCAGGGATCTCATGTCTTAGAACAGAGGCAAATAAAGAGGTCATTAAAGTAGAACACACAGGAAGGGGCTCTGCAGCAGAGGCGAGGGAGGCTTTCCTGCAGAAAGTGGTAATGAACACTCACATAGCCCTGCCTACCTCTGTGCCAGGCGCTGTTCCAAGCAATTCTCTCTATAGATAGAGCTATAGATTTACCGTGAGGCTATCAGTGGAATCCAAGCCATCTGGTTCTGGAGTTCATGCCTTAAATTCCTCATCTCGACTGCTGTCTCCGCTGAGACCTGAAGAGTAAGTTCGAGCTTGTCACCAGAGTGTAGGTGTCTGGGGGTGGGGGTGGGATGGACACGTGTGAAGGTGCCCGGGAGGTGCCATGAAGAGGGAAGTTGAAGTTATTCCACCTGCAACAGGTGCAGCTAAAGCTCCAACAACCCTTAGGAAGCGCACCACCAAGAACTGACGCTCGCTTCCCTAATGCTGAGGAAAGTGGGTCAGGGGAGGAGGGCTGCCTGGGGTAGTGAGGGGGTTCAAGAAAATTCCTCTCAAAAGTAAAGTCTTCACCGACAACTCCAGACGCTGGCAGGGATGTAGAGCCACAGGAACCCTCACTCACTGCTGGTGGGGGTGCATAATGGTACAGGCACTTTGGAAGACAGTTTGGTGGTTTCTTACAACATACTCTTACCATATGACCAGCAGTCACACAAAAACTTATGTCCACACAAAAATCTGCATGCAGGTGTTTATAGCTGCTTTATTGGAAGCAACCCAGATGTCCTTCAGTAGGTGAGTGATAAATAAACTGAGGTATGTCCAGACATAGAATATTATTCAGCACTACAAAGAAATGAGCTCTCGAGCCAGGAAAAGACATGGAGGGACTTTAAATGCATATTAATAAGTAGAAGCAAATCCAAAAGGGTTACATACCATATGATTCCAATTATATCACATTCTGGAACGGGTAAAACTATGGAGACATTAAAAAGTGGTTATAGTGTGGTCGTAGGGTCAGGGTAGTGGTGGTGAATAGACGAAACACAGAGGGTTTTTAGGGCAGTGAGTGAAACTACTCTGTCTGATACTGTCATGGTGGATACATGTCATTACACATTTGTCTAAACCCATAGAATGTACAACACCGAGTCAGCCCTAATGAAACCATGGCCACTGGGTGATAACGATGTGCCCATGTAGGTCCATCAGTTGTCATGAATGTACCCCTGTAGCGGGGGATGTGGATACTGGGGAAGCTGTGCATGAGTGGGAGGAAAGGGGATTTGAAAAATCTCTGTATCTTCCTCTCAATTTTGCTGTGAATCTAAAACTGTTCTAAAAAATAAAGTCTATGGAAAAAAGTAAGTCTTACCCAACTTTCTAACAATTGTGTTTTGATTAAGCCTTTTTTTTTCTCGAAAATGGAAATATGCCCTTGAAGGAGTTAGATCTGTGCTTGGACTTACACCCTGTTATGAGTATTTCTTTAAAAAAATAAGAAAATCAAATTGCTGCCCTGTCAGCTTAGCTCAGTGGTCGAGCATCAACCTAGGAACCAAAAGGTTGCGGTTTGATTGCCCGGGTTTCGGGCTTGATCCCCAGTAGGGGGCGTGCAGGAGGCGGCCGATCAATGATTCTCATTATTAATGTTTCTATCTCCCTCTCCCTCTCCCTTCCTC
>NW_005353325.1:2930809-2980225 GCF_000412655.1 Myotis brandtii | reverse complement strand
GAAGGAAGGAAGGAAGGAAGGAAGGAAGGAAGGAAGAAAGGAAGAAAGAAAGGAAGGAAGTCAAATTGCTCTTCTCCTACCCTGACTCTAGCCAGGCTGGGAGGCTGCTCCAGAGATAGGCCTGGGACAGGCACCAGGAAACAAAGATGACAACACTCTTTTGGAATGAGGCCAAAGCATCTGCCACAAGACATTACCGGCCTCTGCTTGACCACATATTCCCTCGGCTACCCCAGGAGCATTCTCTCTTATGTATTCAAAGGGCTTCGCATGCCAGGCTGTGGCAAGCAGTTCTGACTATTGAAGCACCAGCGTCACTCCTGGGATGTGTTAGCGGCATTCGTGAGTGCGATGAAGGGTAGGCCTGTCTCAAGGAACTGGAGACACAACCAAATCCATGTGTCCTCGTCTTCGGATTTCAGATTTCCCCCATTTGGACCGAAATGGTGATCTTTGGGCCTGCTTTGCCTCTTGCTGAGTCTGGCAGTCTGAATATCAAATCCAGATGAAGCTAAAGCAGCCAGAGCTCTGGGTCAGTGGCCCAAAAAGCTCCAGCGGAGCTGGCAACATGCCTCTCGCGTCAGCGGTGCCAGCTCATGAAGGAGAGCAGAACCCGAGCTCAGGCTGTGCGTGTCACCTCGTTTCTACCCGCTGCTCTGCTTGTGGGAGATTTGATGTTATTTACTCCTCAGTGAGGCGAGGCGTGACCCACGAGGTCTTGTGATTCACAGAGCCTCTCACGGAGCTAGGCAGGTGGCAAGTGGAGAGCTGGGGCAAGCAAAGATGGCAGGGGGGCGAGGGCTCTGCAGGCCGCCAACACACCCCTCCCCATCTTGTGATTCACAGAGCCTCTCACGGAGCTAGGCAGGTAGCAAGTGGAGAGCCGGGGCAAGCAAAGATGGCAGGGGGGTGAGGGCTCCGCCGCTGCCAACACACCCCTCCCCACACACACCAGGAAACCTCCCCACCAGGAAACCAGCCAGGGCCCCTTTCCCCAGCAGGGAACGGTGGTGGTGAGTGAGTCCAGAGCTCGCTCCCTGCAGTGGTGATCTGCATTCCTACCTGCATTTCGTTTTTAATACATCCCACTCCTTCCCTACTGGAGCCTGTTCTTCAGCCAGCCACATGACATGGTACTTTCTCCCGCCTCCCCCAAACGGCTTGTCTGGGTCCCTCCCCTCCCTTGCTGTCCAAACTTCTGTACCTGTGTTTCAGAATGAGAGAGAGGGAGAGAGAGAGAGAGAGAGAGAGAGAGAGAGCGTGAGCTGGAGAAGCTGAGGAGACCGAGGCTCCAGCACATGCCGAAGCAGGAGAAGGAAGAACCTCAGCCACTCCGTAAGCCCCTGGAGGGCCTAAGATTGATGTTGGAGAGGCAGGCAGGAGCTGAATCATGCAGGGATCTGCTAATGAATTGGGATCTTGCCGGAGGACAGTGCAGGGCTATGGAAACAGTTCAAGCTGGAACCTGCCATGAACACTTTGGCACTAAATTAGCCACATTTTTCATAGCATTAGCCAAAGATAATCAACTTGGCCGGCATGACCCTGAGGCCCTGCAGGAAGCTAAAGCAAAGCCTAAGAAAGGCTCTGTTCAGTGCTCCATACTTCCAGGGCCAAGTACACTGTATTGTACTTTAATTCTTTGGGAAGTGATAAATTCTTTGTGGGAAGGACCCTTGTCTTTTTTCTCTTATTTCTGAAAATGCCTGGAACAATGCATGGGCACACCAGATCGATTTGTCCAACAAATATCAAGTGATGAATTCATAGAATCTGTGCAATCATACAGTCCTAAGTTCTAGTTATTCAAGGCAATGAGTGAACATTCTGGTGGAAAGTAGAAACGAGGATGGGGACATGGACTTTAGAATAGCAAGATGTTAAAGGACGAATGTGCTTGGGGTATTTGCTGGAAGTTAGACTTCTATGTCATGGAAGGCTGTTCGTTTTCATCACCAACCCAATGAGAAAGCTCTTCCTTTCAGGCCACAAAATGGCCAAGGGTTTTTGCTAACTTCTGGTAACACAATGTGAAATCAGCAGTCGAACTAGAACCCCTTTCATTTGCAGGGAGGGAGGAAGCGGGGTGCGAGGAAACCAGAGAATCACATGGAGAAACGTGGTCTGGGGGAGGGACTAGGGAACATGGATCCTCCAAGACAACACTGTCTTGACAAACAGTCTTGAACCCAGGCTCACTCGTTCATTTGTTCAACGGCTATGTGTTGAGCCCCTCCTGTATCTGGGATGCCAAGTACAACAGCGAACAAAACAGGCACCCCCTTGTCCTGTAGCTCATGAAGATTCCCCTGAAGCACGGGAAGCAGGCTTGAAACACCTATCGAGCACATAATAACAACTGTGGGAGGTGCTGTGAATGAAAACAGCAGAGCGTCCTGCTGTGAGAGAGACGAGAGCCCTGCCTTCCCTGACTGGGGGTCCGGGCAGGTCTTCCTGAGGAAGAGTCAGAGAAGGATGAGTAGGAAAACGCCAGGACTAGACTGATGGGGAGGGGTCCACAGCAGGGGGAGGGGGAGCTCCATGCCAGGGCTCAGGTGGAAAAAGCCGGGTGAACATGAGGAAGAGAAAGGGTGGATGGTGGAAGTGCCCGTGAAGGGGTGCACACTGTGGAGGGGCTGAGGCAAGAGGCCTAGAGGCCAATGTCGACAGCAGGAAAAGGTGAGAAAGGATGAGGGCCTTCCACGTGGTCCACAGCCTCTCTTCCAACTCAGCACAGGTAAAGGCACCAGCAGCCTCCCCCACATGTCGGAGGCTGGGATTGGCAGGAGGCTGGAGAGGATGGACAGAGAAAAGTGGAATGAGAAAGCCTGGGCCAAGCTGACTTGGCGTGGACTGCCACCTCCCCGTGTGGGCTTGCGCAACTCAATTTCTACTCCATCGATTGAAGATGAGAATACGCACCCTAAAGCGTTGTAAAAAGGAGTGTATGGGGGCGGGCGAAATGGGTGGAGGGGGTCAAAAGGTACAAAGTTCCAATTACAAAATAAATAAATGTCCTGGGATGTCATATACAGCATAGTGACAATACTTAATAATACTGTATTCATTATTTGAAAGTTGCTAATGAGTAGATATTAAAAGTCCTCATCCCAAGGGGAAAAAATTGAGGGGGGTGGGGGTAGTAAATAAGTGCCTGTGTATGTGATGGATGTTAGCTAGCTTTCTTGTGGTGATCATTTTGCAATGTATACAAACACGGAACCATGATGTTGTACACCTAAAGCTAATACAATATTACATGTCAATTGTATCTCAAGTTGTTAACAGAGGGATTGCAGGTAAGTGAAGTCAATGCCGCGCTCAAGGAGAGTGTTCGGTGAATGGTTATCGCGTTCCTGATGGGAGGAGGGAGTTATTTGAAAGGCATCAGGAGGCAGTGTCAGGACAATCCTTGGGAGTGTGGTGGGAGTTTCGGGCTAGAGCCGTCCGGGCCTGACCGCTGAGTGTGGGCACCGATGCCACCGCCAGAGGAAGGGACAGCGAAGTGGGGAACCGGGGTGCAGGCGATGAGTGACTTGGGGGAGTAAGTGAGAAGCGGCGAGCGGAGGGGGCGGAGCAAGAGGAGGAAGGAGAAGGCTGGAGGGGAGATCCGAGAAGAGAAGTGAGGGCCCGCAGGGGAAGAGAGGTGAGGGGCCCTGGGGCCGCCGGGGAGAGGGGCGAGGGGCGGGGGTGGGAGAATACTATTTGAAGACTGGAAGCGCAAAAATACTTATGTTAGGAGATTTCATATAAATACTAATTTATATTACACTAAATATGGTTCTGTTTTTTTCTTTATTGATTACGGTATTACATATGTGTCCTTATCCCCCTGATTGCCCCCACCCCCACTCATGCCCTCACCCCCCTGGTTTCTGTGTCCATTGGTTAGGCTTATATGCATTGCATACAAGTCCTTTGGTTGATCTCTCCCCCTTACCCCCACCCTCCCCTACCTTCCCTCTGAGGTTTGACGGTCTAAGAGCTTTAATTAACTAAGACTATTTCATATGACAGACCTTACACTATAAGTAGATGTTCTCTACCCTCTCTGTGTAATAGAGTTATCTATTAAACATTATTTTTATAAAGAATGCTTATTCACTAGCAATATGAGCATTCTGATTCAACTGATTTGGTTTTCTCTCTCTCTCTCTCACACACACACACATACACACACACACACACACACACACACACACACACACATTGAAGAAGCAGAAAGACCCCAAACCAGACCAGGGCCTGGTGGTGGGAGCTGACCCGGAAGGCAGGACCCTGGAAGGTTTGCTTAGCTGTGCGCTGATGATTAACTGGGTGCAGGGGACCTGCCCACCACAGCTGGGCTGTGTATCTTTGCTTCTTGATTTAAGGCAATGGCCGAATCCTGACTGAGATAGATATTCCCATTTGACCTTTGGTGCAAAGACTTACTGGAAATCTTCAAGGAACAAGGTGCCCAGGTCCACTCTGACAGTTGCCCTTTACTGCTCACTCACTCACTGCGTGCTGGGTGCTGGGTGCTGAGTGCTGAGTGCTGGGTGCTAGGTGCTGGGCTGGGGCTTATGGACCTCATCCCTCCTCCTTATCCCTCCTTCTTGCAACAGCCCCTCAAGGTTGCTTGTCCATGATCGCCACTTAAGAGGCGAGAAAGCTGAGGTACAGGCTCGTCAAGTCATTTACCCCAAAGCACAGGGCTAGCAAAGCGTAGAGGCAGGATCTGAATTCACGTATTTCTGATTCCAGGAATGTCCACTGTAGGGCATCCTGCTATCTTTACAATAACATCAGGTACCTAAGGTGAAACTTGGTACAAGTGAGGGCCCCCGTGGCTCATACGCCTGGCAGGTTAGCAGGAAACAGAATTGTATGAGAAGATGTTCATTTTGCAGGGAAATCAGTGGTAGTCATGGCGTCCAGGGCCACAGAGTGCAGTGGCCATTGGCCAGGCATGGACTCAGAGTCCACCTGGACTATGTCCGTCCTTGCCAAGTCACTCTTCTGAGCCGTGTGACACCAGTGATTCATTCCTCTTTCATTCCTTCTCCTCCGTACCGGCTACTCCTTTCCAGTCCTTTCCTTGGCCTTTTTCTTTTCTTTTCCTGTTGGTATTCCTTGGCCTCAATGTTCACACTCTCCAATACTCTTTGTAGACAATTTTGTTTGTTTCTTGCTTTATCTGTCATCTCTATGATGACAGCTCCCAAATTCATCTTCCCAGTCTCCCCTTAATCTCTAACTCCAGACCCAAATCTTCAAATGTTCGAATCTCTATTGGCTAATTCCAGTGTATGTACCCACAGGCACCCAAATTTAACGTTTCAAACTCAAGTGTATTATGTCTATGCTTCTCACCCGCGTGTCAGTTCAGGTCTCCAGGCTGCCTTGCCTGGACTATTACGGTGCCTTTGAAACTGGTTTTTATGCCAGGGAGTCCATCCACCCTCTACAAGCTCAAGAGTCCTAGTCTTTGGTGCCTCAGACCTGACCAGAGAGACCAGAGACCAGACCTTTCTTCCTCTCCTTCCTTAGCAGCCTGGATTAGCGAGGTCTGGGGAGCCCTCGGTGTGTTGTGTAACTGCGGACTTGTCTGGCTCCCCCTTTACACTGTGAGTTCCTTTAGCACTGTGTCTGCCTTATCCTTAATCCTATCTCCTGGCCTGGCACATGACAGACACTCAGTAAATATTTCTGTAGTTAATAGCCTTGTAATGAATTGAAACTCCTTTAGGACACAATTTATAGGTAGTAAAAAATTTCAGTGTTTCAGAGTGTGACATTTCATATATGTGTGTGTTGGTGGGGGAGAAGCATTAGAAAGTAAGTTGGCAGCCCAGCCAGCGGGGCTCAGTGGTTGAGCATCGACCTATAAACTAGGAGGTCAGGGTCCGATTCCCAGTCGGGGCACATTCTCGGTTTGTGGCCTCGATCCCCAACATGGGGCATGCAGGAGGCAGCCGATCAATGATTCTGTCTCATCATTGATGTTTCTATCTCTCTTTCCCTCTCCCTTCCTCTCTGAAATCAATTTTCAAAATATATTTTTTTAAAAGAAAGTAAGTTGATAGGTGTTTGGATATTGACTAATGACAAAATGAAAGCATGTTTTCCAAATATGTGAGTTGATATAAGAGGTGTTTTTAAGGTTGATGGAACATTCAGACACAGCACAGTGACTGTCTCCTATTTTCCCTAGACATCAGGTCAACGTGTAAGCTGAGTACACCCAACTAGAAGAGAAGCAAAGACAGCATCATCATGGCGTCAGTGTCTACCCATGGAAACCAAGATAAACCGCATTTGCCACCACTAAGCAAGCAGGTATGTGTTCAGTGTGCCATCTGAAGAGGAGCATCATACCAGACTTTCCTTAAACCGCATCCAGCCTGGCACTTTGTTGGATGAATTCAGGGAAAATGGAATGGGGAAGGAAAGTGTGTTGTTGACTGCCCTGAAAAGCATGTTTTAAACTTTTATTTCCAAAATCCTTTCTTTATTCTTCCCTATTTAGCATCCAGCCTAACCAAACCTTACATAGGCTGTCAATGATTGAAGAGGTTTCCCTCAGCGGAGCAAAACTCTTCGTTGACTCTAACAGAATGATGTGTGGTGATGCTTGTTTTCACATGTTTGTTACCAAGGCCAACCTTACCAAATCTATGCCGCAGACCGGAGTTGCCGTTCAGGAGAGCGGAGTCCTGAACTAAATTAGCCATCAGGTTGAGAACCCAACTTTTCAATTTGTTAAGAATGAATATGAGGTGTTTCAGGGATACATAAAGGAAGAAGAGAGAAAGTATTGTGATGGGTCAATGAAGTTCATGTTCTCTGGGGTCAACTTTTGAAGCTAAAAATAGTTCCTGGAGGAAATGATGTTTAAGGAGCAAAGTTTAGGAGAGGCAAGCAGACAAATGATATCAAGTCACAAGGAGAAGTATGTAGACACCTGAGTTGCCTTTGTGAAATGGAGAGCCATAAAACATTTATGAGTACAGAGAAAAGGCTCGCCAGGGCTCCTCTGGGAGGCTGTGCAGGAGTTCAATCTTGCCGGTAGGACTCACAGTTATTGTGAAGTCGTGTCCCTGACCCTGGATGTGTGTGTGTGTGTGTGTGTGTGTGTGTGTGTGTGTGTGTGTGTGTGTTTGGAGGAAAGGAGAAAGGGAGGTGTTCCTATTGTTGCCTCAGCCCAGGCAGAACCAAGAAGAGATATTTACACTGGGATAAGGAGGAGTGCTTGCTGAGGAACTAAAGTGAGTAGAGAGTGAGAACAGTTCCTTCCTGTCACTGTGACTCGCCCTGACCACCACCTTCGTGTACTGTGCTGTGGGAAGTTGCAGAGAAAGAGAGAGGTGTCCTGCTTCAGTTGCTTGTAAAACTCTGAGGGCATAGGTGCCACAGGGTCCTTTGACCTTGTAATCAAGTATGTAAAGTGCTTAGCCCCTGGGAGAGAGCTCAAGAAATGGTGACCACTGCCTGGCTGATATGGTTCAGTGGCTAAGCATCGACCCATGCATCCAGAGGTCACCTGTTGGATTCCCAGTCAGGGCATATGCCCGGGTTGTGGGCCCGATCCCCATTAGGGGGCGTGCATGAGGCAGCTGATCGATGTTGATGTTTCTCTCTCATCGATGTTTCTACCTCTCTCTCTCCCTCTCCCTTCTTCTCTTTCTAAAATCAATAAAAATATATTTTCCTAAAAAAAGAAATGTGACCATTATCCACATTGATATCTACTACAAACAAGAGTTCTGAAAAGAACATAAGCAAAATCAGCAAGGTCAACTTCAAATGCCAAGGAGCTGCACCTCAACAAGAAAAACAATAAAATTCCCAGAGGTAAATGGCAGAGAACCTACATAAATCATTCAGAGACAAGGAAATATTAGTATGTGACTTTTTAGTAAGGAACAAATTAAATAAAATTTGCTTTAAAAAAAATGAATGAACCACCCACAGAATGGGAAAAATATTTGCAAGTCACATATCTAATAAGAGTCTAGTATCCAGAATATTTAAAGAGCTTTTACAACTCAATAACGAAAAGACAAATGACCCAATTAAAAAAGTGGGCAAAGGACTTGAATAGGTGTTTCTCCAAAGAGAATATATAAATGTACAACAAGCAAATGAAAAGATGTTTTATGTCGTTAGTCATTAAAGAAGTGCAACCCAAAACCACAATGAGATAACATTTTACACCCGTCGGCATCGCTATAATTAAAAAGAAAAACAAAACAGAAAATAACAAGTGTGGACAAGAATGAGAAATTGGAACCTTCATAGTTTGTTGGTGGGATTGTAAAATGGTGCAGCTCCTGTCGAAACAGTTTGGCAGTTCCTTAATTAGTTAAACATAGAATTTTACATATGACCCAATGGAATTAAAGACATGTTTAAACAAAAACTTGTACAGGAATCTGCATAGCAGCTCTATTCACAATAGCCAAAAGGTGGAAACAACCCAAATATTCATCAATAGATGAACTGGTAAACAAAATGCGGAATATCCTTGCAATGGAACATTGAGTCATAAGAGGGAATGAAGTCCTGGTCCATGCTACAACATGGATGAACCTTGAAAACATTATGCAAAGGAATAGAAGCCAGTCACAAAAAGTCATTTATTGTACAATATCATTTACATAAAATATAAAGAATAAAAAAATCCATGGAGACAGAAAACAGATTAGTGCTTGCCAGGGTGCTAAAGGGAAGTGGGATTGAAGAGAGACTGCCTAAAGGGTCTGAGGTGTCTTTTTGGGGTGGTGAGAAAATTCTAGAACCAGTGATAACAGCCACACATCATTGCAGATGTACTTAATGACGCTGAATTGTGTACTTTAAAATGACTGAAATGGTAAATATTATGTTATGTGAATTTTACCACAATAAAAAATTAACGAGCCAATATATGACAAAAGATTACAACCCAGGGCCAGTTGTGGGGATTCATTATCTCAACACTAGAGATGAAGGGGGCAGTCTGGCTAAACAATATGTAGAGATGTTCAAACACATTAGTTATCAGGGAAATGCAAATAAGACAATTAATTATTACTTTATACCTATTAGACTGTCAACATTTAGGAAACTGGATTATGTCAAGGTTAGAAAATCCCCTCTTTATCTAACCTGTTTGGAATCCAGCTGACGTACCCTTGAGCAGGCTCTGTGGGCCAAGAGGGGCATTCAGGCACTGCTAGCGGGAGTGGGTGGCACAGCCACTGGAGAAAGCAATGTGGCAAGACTTAGTGAAATTGGAAATATGCATGCCCTGTACTTTACATATATGTGTGTGTGTGTGTGTGTGTGTGTGTGTGTGTGTATGTGTATCTGAAAAATGTTATCGCTTGGCTCTGTAAGAGACGTGTGGTGGTGGCGACATGGATGCATCCTGGGGAATTACACAACAGTTACAAGCTGTGGACTAGATGGATATAGCAATAGGGGTGGATCTTAAAAGCATAGAGTTGAGTTGAAAATATTTTTAAAAATAAAATCAAATACATAAAACAATACCATTTACATTAAAAAGATGCATGCATCCAAAACAATGAACACATACAAAAGACCAACATTAAACACATAGAATGGCCCAGCCAGTATGGCTCAGTGGTTGATCATCTAACTGTGAACCAGAATTGTGGCTTCGATCCCCAGTGTGGGGTGTGCAGGAGGTAACCGATCAATGATTCTCTCTCATTGTTGATGTTTCTGTCTCTCTCTCCCTCTCCCTTCCTCTCTGAAATCAATTAAAACACACACATAGAATGGTGGTGTTGGGCAGAGGGGAATAAGAGAGGAGAATACGGATAAGAGTGAATAATACCTACATATCTACAAAGGAGGAAGATTGTGAAGGATGGGAGTTAGTCCAGTTTATAGCATGTCAACAGCATAAATACTGTAAAATAATAAAAGTAAGTCAAACATAGCAATAGTTCCACCAGAAATTTTATAACATAAAATACGTTTAAAAAGCAACACTGTCAAGATAGAAAGGAAGCTATATAGAAAAATACAAAGCAGTCTGCTGATGAGTTCATAGTCTAAAATGCATACAGAAGTGTACGGTAAAGGTAAATTAGAATACAGGTCTATAAATACAGAACTTGCCATCCAGTGCTCAGCATGTGATCCCAGGAGCGTGATCCCAGGCAGGAGTGTGATCCCAGGAGAGACCCCTGGAGTGTGATCCCAGGAGAGACCCCTGGAGTGTGATCCCAAGAGTGTGATCCTAGGAGTGTAGTCTCTGGAGTGTGATCCCAGGAGTGTGATCCCAGGAGTGTGATCCCAGGAGTGTGATCCCAGGAGTGTGATCCCAGGAGTGTGATCCCAGGAGTGTGATCCCAGGAGTGTGATCCCAGGAGTGTGATCCCAGGAGTGTGATCCCAGGAGTGTGATCCCAGGAGTGTGATCCCAGGAGTGTGATCCCAGGAGTGTGATCCCAGGAGTGTGATCCCAGGAGTGTGATCCCAGGAGTGTGATCCCAGGAGTGTGATCCCAGGAGTGTGATCCCAGGAGTGTGATCCCAGGAGTGTGATCCCAGGAGTGTGATCCCAGGAGTGTGATCCCAGGAGTGTGATCCCAGGAGTGTGATCCCAGGAGTGTGATCCCAGGAGTGTGATCCCAGGAGTGTGATCCCAGGAGTGTGATCCCAGGAGTGTGATCCCAGGAGTGTGATCCCAGGAGTGTGATCCCAGGAGTGTGATCCCAGGAGTGTGATCCCAGGAGTGTGATCCCAGGAGTGTGATCCCAGGAGTGTGATCCCAGGAGTGTGATCCCAGGAGTGTGATCCCAGGAGTGTGATCCCAGGAGTGTGATCCCAGGAGTGTGATCCCAGGAGTGTGATCCCAGGAGTGTGATCCCAGGAGTGTGATCCCAGGAGTGTGATCCCAGGAGTGTGATCCCAGGAGTGTGATCCCAGGAGTGTGATCCCAGGAGTGTGATCCCAGGAGTGTGATCCCAGGAGTGTGATCCCAGGAGTGTGATCCCAGGAGTGTGATCCCAGGAGTGTGATCCCAGGAGTGTGATCCCAGGAGTGTGATCCCAGGAGTGTGATCCCAGGCCCAGGAGTGTGATCCCATGGGTGTGATCCCAGGAGTGTGATCCCAGGAGTGTGATCCCAGGAGTGTGATCCCAGGAGTGTAAATAATGTGCTGTAGGGGAATCTCTTCACCCAGGAGGCCACACTGAACTGGGTCTGCAGGAAACCAGGGAGGCAGAGGGAGCGGGTAGCATCGCAGGAAACGTAGACGGGGGCTGGAGGTAAGAAAGAAAATGCGGCAAATGTGGCTTCAGCAGGAATTCTTTCTGACCAGATAACTGCTCCATGTTCGCTAGTCGATGAGTCACTCTTGGCTTCTCCAGCTGGGATTATTTCCTTGCCCGTGTCTGTCCAACGTTCCCAGCTGGAAGGCACTCGCTGAAACAGGTCACTGCTCTGTGCGGTGGCCAGCCCAGGACGCCACGCTGCATGACCACAGTGAAGGGAGCGTCCTGCCCTTCTCCAAGAAAACAGCAGATGCTTTTCTGGTGATTTCAGTCGACTCACCGTAGAACTTTCCTTACAGAGCCTGTTGTTTTGTCCAAAATCAAAACTGCACATCCACAGAGCGGAAATTTCAAAGATTATCAGAGAATGTCAAGAAGAAAGTTTCTGGAAGAGAGGTAAATTGCATCCCTTTTAACCTTTGTTAACACTGAATGTGCTGCAATAAACTGCCTAAGTGTCATATTAGAATTATGGTAATGATTTATTCCTGAGCAAGGGCTTTGCATAATTCCTTGAAGAATTTTGATATCTGGGCTGTTTAGAATTTAAATCCCCTTTTTGAGACCCCTTTTTAAGGGCAGAGGTAATATTTGATTTACTAGTAGGAGCACACATAACGCTTTCATGTGACCCAGAACATGGACCTAGAGTGTTATTTAGAATTTCTTGAAAGAGTAAACCTTCCTAAATTCCACTAGACTCTAACCTCATTGAGTTCAGGGAATAATGTCAAGTTTATTGCTTCATCCCAGAGCCAAGCACAGTGCTTCATATATAGAAAGTACCTAATCAATATTTGTGGAATGAATGGAAAGTCGCAGGGTCCATTAATACTTCTCTCACAGTGTCTCTGAAATAACCTTTTCTGCTGAGTCATTGGCTTTCTCTGCCTGCCTGATATAAATAAGACAAGGGTGTGAATTCAGCTATGCTTTAAGGTCTCTTCCAATTAAAAAAAAAATCATGGGTGGTAGGGGGGAGGGTAAGAGATAAACCAAAGGACTTGTATGCATGCATGTAAGCATAACCAATGGACACAGACAGTAGAGGGATGAGGGCATGTGCTGGGGGGTGGGAGCAACCGGGGAGAGCCCAATGGGGGGAAAGGAGACATATGTAATACTTTAACCAATAAAGAATTTAAAATTTAAAAAAGAAAAAAATTTAACCAATAAAGAATTTAAAATTTAAAAAAGAAAAAGAAAAAAGTCATGCTTTGTCATTTGAAAATGTCATAATAGAACCTGCAGATCTAGTCCCAATATTTGCAACATTGCCGACACAGGGATCATTTTACTGTGAAATACAGTTTGATTTCTCAAATCATTCCAACTCAGTAGCAATTGTTTTGGAATAAACACTCTTTAGAAGTTGTTATTCATCATGCATTACTATGATGATTGATTGTGCTCCTAGCAATTCATGTCTTTTCTGACAACCTATGAGTAAGTAATTTAATTAAGCCTAGTAGACTAACATTTCAGTATGACCCATTCGCCTACCATCAGATAGATACGAGTGGAAAAATTGGTTGCAATTTAATTTGTCTTGGTTGCTAGGAAGAGCTAGATGTTTATCACAGCTCGCTGCTTTTGGAAGAAGTCACTTGACACATTTTGACAGAACGAGAAACTGCCTTTGCCAGACTAACTTGCCTGTTTTGAAAATGACAGCAGAATGTCGCCCATGTTTAACATGAATGCAGTAATCTTGTAATCCCCAGAAAATAGACATACCCAAATGGTGCAACAAAATGTCATGAAAGACTAAAGCAGAGAAATATCCTGAATAGGATATTATGCAGGAGTTTTATTGTACTGGTATTTTCTTGTATGTAGGATTAGAAATTTCAAAATATGTAATTCAAGGCAGCTCCCAAATGCAACAGCTACATGTCCACACACAGACACGAACGTGCCTGCGTTGTATGTAGTGGCCAGAATCTGGTGCATGGTGGGCGTTCAGGCAAAGTGGATGTCAGAGACGGAGTCCCATGGGGTTTAGGTTTTGTTAGATTAAAGCTGTACAGCAGGTTCAGTGCCTGGGGGCAGACCCCGAGAACAGTCTTCAGGAAGTACTTAATAAATCCTTTATTTGTCGAATAAGTAAAGTAACAAATGACTAAAAAGTCATTGCCAAGGTAGGTAAGAGAAAACACTCCGAGTCATTCTCCCTGACTTCTAGGTGACGTGCCAAGTTCTAAAATTCCAGCACTGAAGGGCGTTTTTGTTTTGCAGCTCTGCCCTTTTCTCTTGGAAGCATGCTTGTTACCCAAGGACTAGTCCACCACGGTAAGAATCAACATTCGTTTACTAATTTATCTCCAGTTTTCTGCGAGCCTCCTGGCCACTTTTTGGTGCGGGGCATGTATTTTGTGGTGAGGACTTATTTATGCAGGCTTTTGCCTATTTTCAGCATGAACCCCTCCACCCACCCCTCCGGAAGATGTCCTAATCCCCAGAATGAGTGACCATGTTAGGTTACCTGGCAAAGTGACATCAAAACTGCAGGTGGGAAGGCTGTTAATCAGCTGACCTTAAAATAGAGAGATTATTCTGGATTAACCAGATGGGCCCAGCATAATCAGATGGATCCTTAAAAATTGGGTCAGGCCTGACTGGCATGGCCTGACCTATGAACCAGGAGATCAGGGTTCGATTCCTGGTCAGGACACATGCCTGGGTTGCAGGCTCGGTCCTCAGTGTGGAGTGTGCAGGAGGCAGCCAATCAATGATTCTCTCTCATCATTGATGTTTCTATCTCTCTCTCCCTCTCCCTTCCTTTCTCTGAAATCAATAAAAATATATTTTAAAAAAAAACAGAAAAAAATTGGGGTCAGAAGACGGAACCGGAGAGAGGGTAGCATGAGAAGGACTCACTCAACACTGCTGGCTTTGCTGATAGACGAGGGGCCAGGAGCCCAGAGTCCAGGAATGGGGGTGGCCTCTAGGAGCTGGCAAGGAATGCAGCCCTGCCAGCACCTTGATTGTAGCCGGCTGCCCAGACCTGAATGTTTGTGCCCCACCCCCCAGTTGACATGTTAAAATCCTAACCTGCAAAGGGGATGATATTAGGAGGTGAGGCCTTTAGGAGGCGATTAGCCTGTGAGGGTGGAACCCTCAAGAATGGTAGTGCTCTGGCAAGAGACCACACCGAGCTCCCGAGCTCCTCCCACCACAAGAAGTCTGCAAACCCAGAGAGGGGCCTCACCAGCCCTGAGGATCCCCTGATCTTGGACTTCAGCCTCCAGAACTGTGAGAAATCAATTGCTGTCCTTTATAAGCCCCCCACCCCCAGTCTTGTTTCACAGCTCCAACAGACTGGCACACCCAGTGAAACCCATTCTGAGCTCTGACCTCCAGAACTGTAAGCTTGCAGATGTGTGTTGTTTTAAGCCTCCAGGTCTGTGGAAAGTTGTTACAGCAGCCACAGGAAACTAATACAGTGCCTTTCTCTGTGCCAGAGTCCCTGCGTCTCCCAGGGGCTCAGTATAAGTTAGACAGACTGTTCCCTGCGCATGGATGCTCCGGGGAGGAGGTAAATGGGGCTGAAATCCACCAAGCTCTGTCCCTCAAGCCATTTGTCCTGGTGAGAGGCTGCATTTCCTGAGGAAGGGCGCCCTGTCTAATTTGTACAACAGGCATGAGGACTAGCAGGCGCCCTGCACCCCCCACACAACCTCTCCCCTCCTCTTGGTGTTCCAGTTTACCTCTCTCTTCTTCCTTCCTTGCTCCCTTCTTTTTTCCTGTCTCCATCTCACCAGAGAGCCCATAGGCATTGCCTAGTTCCCAAATAGCAAGAAGGCATCTGACCCTGTCGAAGCCCATTGCTTTGAACACTGCTGATGACCAGGATTTAAAAAAGAGTATTTGTACCCGGCAAACATGAGCGAAGACGTTCAAGTTCTTTTTTGGGTCTCAGAGACCACATGTGTCATTTTTCTAGGACAGTGGTTGGCAAACTGCGGCTCGTGAGCCACATGCGGCTCTTTGGCCCCTTGAGTGTGGCTCTTCCACAAAATACCGACTTTTTTTCACGAAGTTTCAATCGCACTGTACATGCGCGCCTGCACGTGGTATTTTGTGGAAGAGCCACACTCAAGGGGCCAAAGAGCCGCGTGTGGCTCGAGAGCCACAGTTTGCTGACCACTGATCTAGGAGAATCCCATTTCAGTCAATATTATTCTTCTCTTAAGGATTTAAGTTGATTTATTAAATATGATTTCATTTTTATAACTTGAAGATAGCCTTTTTATGGAAATATATTTATCAATCAGTAATGAGTTTTTGTCAGGCCATTTTTGACAGCAAAGAAATACAGTCATGCCATTATCGGGATTATATCTTATAAATATTAAACTCAAAATCTATCGTTTCTGGCATGTGCACAAATATACTTTTCCAGGGTTGTGCAGTAGTTTTCTACAACTACTATAACAAATAACACAAACATAGTGACTTAAACAGTACAAATGTATTATCTCACAGTTCTGGAGGTTAGATGTCCAAAATGGGTCTCCCTGGGACTTCCTTTGCCCTTCCAGCTTCTAATGACCACCCAAAGTTCTTCTTGGCTCATGGCCCTTTCCTCTGCCTACAAAGCCAAGGTCTTTTACTACTGCCATCTGTCTGGTTCTGCCTCAGAATCTCTCTTCTACATTCAAGGGTCATTGTGATTACATTGGGCCCACCTGTGCTGAGCCAGGTGAACCTGAGAGGGGGCGGTGAAGGATTTAGAAAAGACAGACAAGAGAATAAAGCTGGGGCTAGGTGGGACGCTGCTCTCTGATGGAGAGACAGCGCCACGGCCTGCAAGCAGAGTCTTTATTTATTTTATTGATTATTTTACAGAGAGGAAGGGAGAGGGATAGAGACTTAGAAACATCGATGAGAGAGAATCATCCATCAGCTGCCTCCTGCACACCCCCTACTGGGGATGTGCCTGCAACCAAGGTACATGCCCTTGACCGGAATCGAACCTGGAACCCTTCAGTCTGCAGGCCGACTCTCTATCCACTGAGCCAAACAAGTTAGGGCCAGAGTCTTTATTTTATAGCCAGATTCCACGAGGCAAAGTAAGGGTGTGGTAAGAACATTCTTGCGGATTTCGAATCTACTCAATTACATCTACCTGATCAAGCTTTGTTTCCTTGCTGCACCTCCCGCAGCCTATATCACTCAGCCACGTGGAACCACAGGTTCGGACCTTAAGGTCAAGCTTACAACTAAAGCCTTTGGCTGTAATTGTGCTGGGACTTGCACGTGGCTTTGCCACGAGAGGATCGTGCCCTCTCGTTAGTCCCAGGCTTGAACCTGTCCAAACGCTGTAGCTGCTCTCCACACCCACCCAAGTGATCCAGGGTAATCTTCCTATTTTAAAGTCATCTGAGTCACCCTAATTCCATTTTCTACCATAATTCACCTTTGTTATGCAATTGTAACCTATTCACAGTTTCCAGGGATTGGGATATATATGGACACCTTTAGGGGGCCATTATTCTGCCTATCACAGTAGTAAAGTTTTTATTTAAAAATTGTGGTAGGTATTCCATCAGGTGTCAAATAACAACATTTCAGACAATGACAGACTACATGTACAATGGTGCTTCCATAAGATTACAATGGAGCAGAAAAATCCCTGTGGGCTAGTGATGTGAGAGCCATGGGAACGTCGAAGCACAAGGCATTTATCTCTCAGCTACCTGAGGGGATCCCGGTGTAAACACTCCTGCTGCACTGCCTGTCATATAAAAGTATAGCATCTGCAACTTGGACAGTATGTAATACTTGATAACGATAATAAACGACTATGTTCCTGGTGTATGTAATGACTATACTTTTTGTCATCATTTTAGAGTGTCCTCTTCCACTTATAAAAAAACAGTTCGCTGTAAAACAACAGGCTGTGTTACGCCAGCAGCAGCCTCGTGCATCTTGTGTTTCCCGTGTCTCTTGATTGCATCGCTTTCTCTTGAGTTTGACTTAATCTCGTGGTGTTTTGCACAGTAACATGCTGTACAGGCTTGTAGCCTCGGAGCAATAGGGGGGCGTGCAGGGGACAGCCGATCAATAATTCTCTCTCATCATTGATGTTTCCATCTCTCTCTCCCTCTCCCTTCCTCTCTGAAATCAATACAAATATTTTTTTAAGTAAAATATTAAAAAAAAAAGAATCTATCTAGCCCTGGTCAAGTGGCTCAGTTTTTGGAGCATTATCCCAAATGGTTGCGGATTTAATGCCTGGTTGGGGTGCATACGGGAGGCAACCAATCCATGTTTTTTTCTCTCTCTCTCCCTTCCTCTCTCTAAAATCAATTTAAAAAAAACCCATATCCTCAGGTGAGGGTTAAAGAAACTGCGTATATATTAAACTTTGAAGATTTCCTTATACTTTATAAGTTTCAATAAGTAATACGATGAAATAATAATGTATATATATATTACTCCTTAGGTTATTTAGCAGCTAACCCAAGATTTGGATCATTGCCTAAAGTTGCACGTAAGTCATAGAAGTTAAAAAAAATTATTTTTAAATAGATGTTTATAGCAGCTGGAGATATGAACGTCCAGGTTAACCAAATTGCCTGCATTGCCTTTCTGAAAAATCAGTCTTTATTTTTTGCCACTTCACAGTTCTTCGTTCATTCAACACTTCCTGGAATCAAATTGAGCCATAGGAACCTCCCCTTGGAGAGTCCTCTTTAAAGCGGGGACGAGGCCTCCTGGCAGGGCCCACCAGAGCCTCAGAATGATGATCCATTCGGGTTTAAGTTTTCTTCTTTGGGCCAGTCTTTCCCGGATATTTTCTGTAGTGAACATAATAAGTGAATAATTTTTTTAAATCAGGGACTTTCTGATACACCAACCATAACTCAGGATTTCCTTTTTTCCACTCATAATACATCGATCTACTTTGTACAAAAGGGATGCGTTCCCGTTTACAGTCTGAAACTTCATTCCCAGCAAGAGGAGCAGGTTGAAGATTTCTTCCCTGAGAGGCTTTCTCTGCCTCGTGACCTCTCTCCCCTACAGGCAGGATGGACCACAGCTCCCCAAACTCCAATCCATACAGAGAATTTCCTACCCAGTGATTTGGAGAAACCATACCCCCTCCCTCCCCTGGTGGCCTCAGACATTTATTTGCTGGCCTGGCCTCGCTCAGGCTGCCTGGCCCTGGCCCGGGGTCACACCCCTGCTTGCTCTGTCCTGGCCCTTCTACCACCAGTTCAACACGGAGCCAGAAAGTCTAATCCTGCTCTTTCATAGGGAGGTTCATTCCCAGAGTGTTTGTCCATTGATTTGTCGTGGTGCTTTAAAAAAAATAATGTTGTCTTTATTGTTGAAAGTATCAAGGTACTTTTAATATTAAAATTACTACTATTAATAAAGAAAGTTCTAGAAGATAACTAATGGAGGAGATTCTGACCCTTTATATAATCTATCTTTCCTAACCTGCTTTTACAGTTGCTGGTATCCTGGGATATGGCCTGGGAAAGGCATCATACATAGGAGTCTGCCAAAGTAAATTTCATTCCCTTGACGATCAGCTACGCGGGGCTGGCTTTGGTCCAGGGCATAACAGGTTTGTAATCTGTTTGATTGGGGGATTGTAATGAAGGTAATTATAAAAAGGTAAATAAAAGATGATTCACCATTTAAAATATTAAAGTTTTTCTTAACATCTATATGCTGGGGTGAAAAACCTCCTTAAACCTCAAATTTTGAGTTCTTGCTATTCGACTTCAATAATAATTACTTATTATTTGACTTAGTTTCCTATTTCATTTGCTTAACAAACATTTAGTGAGTATCTACTATGCTCAAGGCATTGTGCAAGTCTGAAAAGAATACCTTAGTCAGTAGACATGGCTTCTACTATCACGGGGTTACACCGAATTTAAACAGGTTTCTTTATTGCAGGACTTTTCAGAGCCTTTACTGTGTTAATATACTGCATATAGCGTGATTCTCATTAGGGGATATAAGCAGTAGGACTCTGGAGTGAAGGGCATTGCCTCTACTATTAGAACACCTGGGTCGAAAACCAGTTGTACCACTTATTAAATAAACCATGTAATCTTGGAAATGTTTCTTAAACTCTCTAATCTTCAGTTTTCTCAACTGTATAAAATGGTGAGCAGAATTGTTTTCATGGAATTGTTATAAGGAGGAGAAATGACTGTGACACTCAGTAAGTAATAGCTATTTCTACCACAGGACTAGTGTTGGGGACACATTCACTAAAGACCCTCACTTGTCACAGTGGATTCTATGTGAGAGGCAGCACGGTACTGTGCGGGGGGAAAAACCAAAAAACACTGGGCATGATCATTATTGGCCTTTATCTTGAGTGAAATTCTGGCAGTCTCAAGCCAAGAAGCAGCTCCTACTATTCCCTAAGACAGTGGTCGGCAAGCTCATTAGTCAACAGAGCCAAATATCAACAGTACAACGATTGAAATTTCTTTTGAGAGCCAAATTTTTTAAACTTAAACTATATAGGTAGGTACATTGTTATTAACTTAATTAGGGTACTCCTAAGCTGGCCTTTGCTAAAAACATCCTCAATCTGATTGAGGTACGTTCGCTGAGGTCGACCCCTTCCAACTCTCCCATCCACACTCGTCTTGTAGCCAGTCTCACTCAACTCCTGCATGAATCGTGTGCCTCCCCCGAGCTGCGTATCCCGCAGCCCACCTGCACCGCGTCTCCGGTGGCCCGCCCGACCGACCAACTGACCGACACCCCCCACTTCTTCTAACACCACTTCTTCAAAATAGACTCGCCCAGGCCGAAAACCGACTTCTGCGCATGGGCCACAAAGTTTCAATCGCACTGTACGTGTGCGCCCGCACGTGGTATTTTGTGGAAGAGCCACACTCAAGGGGCCAAAGAGCTGCATGTGGCTCGCGAGCCCCGGTTTGCCGACCACTGACCTAAGACATTGGGCCTATGAGCGTCAGCATAGGACAATGTCTCTCAATCAGGTGTTAAGACTAGAGCTTCCAGTGTCAAAGCACAAACCTCTCTTTTTGCTTCTGTTCTAGGCACTGCCTGCTTACCTGTGAGGAGTGCAAAATTAAGCACGGATTAAGTGAGGAGCGAAGTTCACAGCCATCAGCTTCCTAAACTCTACACCTGTGGCTTTTGAAGTTTCTTAAAGTTCTGAATTTGCACACACACTACAATTTCAAGTGTACTTGAAAATAGCGTACAGTGGAACAGAAACATTGTGATTCTCTCTATCAAAATGCTTTTTGCGGAAGATTCTCAATTGAATTGAGTGTATGTTTTTCTACTGTGTACGAACATGGTGGGAGAATTCACACACCGAAAAGAAATTATGTTGTATTCTAACTTGTATACAGTGAAGTAAAAGAATGTCAAGTCCTCTCTAATTTTCCCCATCTATTCGTTCTTTCTGCCTTAGTTCTGGGTTTTAAAATCTCTTAAAGTGGACAGGCGTGAAGGTTGAGGAGCTTGGGAAGTCATACCCCACCCAAAACCATTGTGTATGGAGATAGAAACACAGGGCAAGAAAGATTGCTTCTTATAGGTATGTGGGGTCCTTAATGAGAAATTCGTCACTTCAGAGAGTCACAGTATGGGCCAATTGTCCTTTTGGTGACCTCGGTGACTTTATGCCTCATCAGTATGGTGGCGTTTTGCTTAGCCATTGGGTACACGCTTATAGTCATCACTCAAGTACTGGGTTAGTTTATATACTGCTAGTGGCCTCAAAGAATAAACACAACTTCCCAAATGGTCCCTTCTTCTCCCAGGGAACAGTTTATTATGGGAGGAATCATGGGAAGAATTAATGCATAGAATGATAAACTTTTAAGGCTATAGGCAGATCAGAAGCAGCTAATTCAACCCCATGAGTTGGATTCCTATTTATTGCCAGGTGTGTGTTTTTTGTTTTGTTTGTGTGTGTGTGTGTGTTTTGTTTTTTGGTTTTTTGCAAAAAAATAAAATAAAACCCTCTTCCATTGGGGACCTTTTGTTTTATGGCAGGTTGTCTGAGTCCTATTTTTAAAATGTCCCTTGCATTTTTTGCATTTTCTCAGAAAAATGCTTTCTTTCTTTTTCAAAAAATATATTTTATTGATTTTTTACAGAGAGGAAGGGAGAGAGATAGAGTTAGAAACATCGATGAGAGAGAAACATCGATCAGCTGCCTCCTGCACACCTCCTACTGGGGATGTGCCTGCAACCAAGGTACATGCCCTTGACCTGAATCGAACCTGGGACCTTTCAGTCCGCAGGCCGACGCTCTATCCACTGTGCCAAACCAGTTAGGGCAGAAAAATGCTTTCTATGTGTGTCACCATTTATACATTGGGCATGTGTGTGTACGTAATTTGTGTTTTGTGTAATACATCTTGAAACCTGCACCATAGAGGTAAAAAGGGGAACCTCATCAGCAGTTAATACTTGATATGAAATATTTTATTTAAAACATCAAAAATATTTGCAAGTTTCTATTTTCACATGAACACTAAGTGTATGAAATGGAGTGATGTTTGACTATCTCTTCTTGTATACATCTCCTCATGTCTCAGTCGATAAAGTTCTCCTTCTGTAAACCAGATCACAGAGCCAATATCCTAGTTTCTTGGATGCAGTTTAATTCTTGGCTCTGACTTAGCAATTGGTGACTCTTTGTTATCTCTGCTATTGGTAAAAGTTCAGATTTGGGCACATTTATTTCCTGCATTCCAGAAAATTATTTCCCAGGGATCAGAACATTTTCACATTGCTAAGCACAGCAAACCAATGCAGAAATCGGTCTCAGGGTATTGCGAAAGGTCAATCTATTATTGTTGAGAAGGCACACTGTTTTTCCTGCTGATATCTTCATAGTTCTGCATCAAATTGGGTTTATTGTTTGGGCTCTCTGCTTTTCCAACATAAGTAAGTTATTCATGGAAGCAGTTTTTTCACAGTGATCTCAGTGTGAAAGGAGATCTATAAAGAAAAAGAAAACCTAGACGGTCATCTAAAAACTCTCAGATATTTTGCTCCATTATCTATTAGGAAGCAAGTATCTGGGGAACAATGTCTGTTTCTTAAAGGAAGATGTGTTAAAGGAGCAGCATTTGCCATTTAGCATGTAGCAATTACCAACAACACTCACCACCACGCTGGTCATAAGCTTGTGAAAGTAGCACCTTCATGGTGGAAAAAAAAAAACACGTTGTACTGTATATACTAGTAATGCTTATATATTTTTTAAATTCTCATTTAAGCAAAGATATTCTTTTTCCTTGCTGTCAGAATGGATGATTTATCTCTATTTTCTGTGAACATTACACAAGTAATAAAATTAATCTTGAATGGCGTGATTAAGCCATGAAAATGTGCTGTAGGTAATTTTCATGATATTCAAATAATGCAAATCTGTTCATTGACAGAACATGTTTCCACTTTGGAACTCTACACCCAAATTTCAACGGTAGAGTTTGATTCCATAGACAGAGTTGGCAGAGATATCGGTGACTAACCCACCGGCTGCAAAGGCCAGGGCCAAATTAATAATGTAATTGAGTGAAGCTGGACTAGGTGCATGTTAAAACAGGCATAACCTTCACTTCCACACACACAAATAGGCCACCTGCTGTTGTCAAATCTTCCAATTTGCAAAACAAATAAGTACAGGTTTTATGTGAAATATCCTGGTTTTTAAATCTTGAATCTTTCATCTATTCCATTGTTGCCTACTGTGTTCCAGGCACTGTCTTAGGTACGTCAGTGGGAATGTGACAGGGAGCACAACCAACAAAATTCCACACTTTCCTGGAACTTATATTCTCAGCACCAGTCTGAGGTTTGAGACCTGACTCAACCCCCCACCCACTGAAAATCCCCTCTGCTGTCTGGGCAGGTGAGGTTCCAGGACCTACGTATGTACTTCCAGGGGAAGGACACCTGCTGCTCCATGTGCAACCCAGTACACTGCCCAGGTGCAAAACTACCCAGAAAGGTCTGTGGGAGCCCAGGCCTGCCTCCCTGCCCCTCTAGACTAGCTCCTCCAAGACAGGAAGTGTATCCTTTTTTACTTATTTCTCAATTTCCACCCTCAAGCAGAGTTCTTGGCCAGACATAGGCACTTCATAAATATTTCTCAGCCTAAACTTGTAATTTCCCTGTGGCTACACAACAGAATTCTTCTTCTTTTGCATAACAGCCTTTAAATATTTGTGATGTCCTCACATACCAAGACTCCAGAAATGGGCTTACCAGGTTTTTCTTTTAGGCACCTGAACAGATAGCAAGAGGCACTCTACATTAGGCCCTGGGCTCAAATTCAGCCCCACCATTACTGGCTACCTAACATTGAGTCAGTTATTTACCTGCTCCAGGCCTCAATTTCCTCATCTGTAAAATGGGAAGATTTTCGATTTACCTGTAGGTTATTCATGAGAATAAAATGAGTTTTGCCCTGACCGGTTTGGCTCAGTGGATAGAGCGTTGGCCTGCGGACTGAAGGGTCTCAGGTTTGATTCCGGTCAAGGGCATGTACCTTGGTTGAGGGCACATCCCCAGTAGGGGGTGTACAGGAGGCAGCTGATCAATGTTTCTCTCTCATCGATGTTTCTAACTCTCTATCCTTCTCCCTTCCTCTCTGTAAAAATCAATAAAATATATTTTTAAAAAATGAGTTTCTTACAAAATGCTTAGAACTGTGCATAGCTCAGAGCAGCCACTCAATGGATGTTAACTACTACTACTACTGCAGTCCAAAAAACGTTTCATTGTGTTCCATTTTTGGCCCATGCTAGGCTTTTTCACATGACCTACCTTTAAGTCAATTCTCTCCATTTATGCTTAAGCAGCAGGTCATTCTGAATTTCAGTGTAACTCATTATATATACATTTATCTCTTTTCAATTTCATGATCCTGATTTCAGGTCCAACTATCTGTCCTTTTCAGTCCAAAATCTGTGATTTAACAGGTGAGTGATGTGTCGTCCGCATTGGAAAATATTCAGATTACCCCTTTGGTTTCTTATAGTGTTCAAGGCTCATGATCAAACAATCTTTGTTAACTGAATGACTGTCTTGCAGAAGCAGAGTTTACTTTAAAATACAAACCTCAAATCGTAGTTTGGTTCATTAGATTATCTCATCTCTAAATGTGGGTAGGTCAAGAAGGAGGATGGGAATGGGAAGGTGACAAAAGAGGAGGGACCTGGGAGGTAGAAGCCAATAATGGTGGGGAAAGAAATAGCAAAAAGGAACCTCCCTGAATAAGGTTTTGAAAATCAGGGCTGTCATCACAAGCCTTATGGCTTCATTCATTAATTCAATATTTTTCAGAACCTATTATATGCAAGGCAAGGTGCTAGAAGAAATAGGAGTACATGCATACATAAGATAGTCTCTGCCCTCAAAGAGTTAGGTAGAGGAGATATATAGCTAAACAGCTGTAGTGCAATGTAACAGTCCTGTGTGGGGTAGATGCAAACCCACTGCCATTAGAATTCAGGGGCAGTCGTGGTCCCTTTTGCTGTCCTTGCAGATTGAATAACTGGTCCAATTCTCTACTTCTCCTCATATCCATGCCTTTTGTCATGGACTTTTGCATTTCCTTTCCACATGGGCTTTTGCATTTCACTTTTGACCTTGGGCTTGTCCTATGACTTGCTTTAGGCAAAATGTGAGGCAGAAATGAAGGTCTGCCAGTTTCAAACTTAGGCCTAAAGAGACCTCTGTGTTTCACTTGTGTCTCTATTATGAACATAAGAACATGCCCGGTACCGAGATGCAGAGGCAATAGCTTGCAGACTGACCCATCAGTTCCACAATTGCCTAAGATCTAATCCCTACAATAAACCCCTTATTCTGCATCATTCAGAGCAATTCTGCTTTTCCATCAAACTCTAACACAGGAACTGGATAGCTGGAAGTGGCCTGCAGGCATAACAAAAATCTCAAACACGTTGCATTGGTTGTGGGAACAAGTGGCATATAAATGCTGGCAGGACTTTGAGGAGATTATGAAAACTTGAAGGGCCTGGATGAAGGTGTTAACAGAAGCCTAAAGACCTTCCAAGTAGGCTGTCAAGAAGGGATTATAGGAGAGGAATTATTGGAAGCTGAGATTCTGAAGATGTAGTCAAGTTTAGCAAAACTGTCACCTGTGGTAACATAGGAAATAGGAAATGTACCTAAGGAACTTGATTGGCTAAGATTTCTGGGGTTAAGGGTGCCACTTGGCTGCTGTCTAAAATGAAAGAAGTGAGGCAAAAAAAAAATCATTCCAAGTGATTTGGAGAAAATATAAAGGTCCAAACAGTCTTTTAAACCTGCAAAAGGTTCTCATATTCAGAAATGGCTTCCAGTAAAGATCAAATCCCGAGTGGGGTGATGGCTTTTTGTTCAAGACCTCAGAAGGATGGCAGTGCGCCACAGGACAGTTCAGACACGCAGATGACCCTCTACGTGTCCTAGGAATAACCACGTAGACCTGCCCAAAGCTTCACAGGGAACCCAAAATAAAAAGGGGACTGCTTCCAGGAGACATGGGTGGCTTTTGTGAAATGGATTTCAATTGATACTTGAGAACTCCACAGATTTAAAAAATACACCAGTTGGGACAGGGGTAGTATAAACAGGCCTTGGGATCCTCGGTTTCTATGGGCAGGCTTAAGAAAACTAGTCAGCGGCAAGCATGAGCTACCTACTTTATGGGAAAGGTAGGACCACAGCCATGACGAGCCCCTGGGGAATATGGTTGCGCTCTATTCAAAGAACTGGCAACGTGAGCCGGCTCTGCTTCAGAATTGCTGGCCAAGTGACTGGCGTGTACCCTTTTTTTTTTTTTTTTTTAAACAAGGGATGTCTAGAATAGTAATATGGCTAACAGGTATTTGGGTTGATATTCAGGTTGAACAGGGCAGAGAACCTCTTTTAAGTTCACAGGTGTGTTTTTTAGTGTTTTTATTGATTTTGGACAGGGAGAGGGAGAAACATTGATGAGAGAAATACTGATGGGTTGCCTTCTTCCTGCATACCCCCCACTGGGGATCAAATCTGCAACCTGGGTATATACCCTGACTGGGAATCAAACTGGCAACCTTTGGGTGCACGGGACTACACTCAACTGAGCCACACCTGCCAGGACCTAAGTTCCTACATCTTCAGACTTTTACCCAAGTGCCTCATGCATACCAGAACCTGAGTAGATGATAAACTACTAGATTTTGAGCTGATATAATGGGATTCAAATTAGAGTTCCTGGGAAAAGCTGTGAGTTGACTATGCATGTGGGAAGGATGTGAATTATTGCAAAATGTTCCATCCCACGTTATTTTAAAAATGTGAGGAGGGTGGGAGTCTTTCCTTCCTGCACTTTGATAGGCAGGCTTGTGCAGAAATGCTACTGACTTCAGAGTCTGGGCTGTAAATAAATGGCAATGGGGCTTTTAACATACTAACTGGAACACTCATGCTAGAGCCCTAAGTGGTCACATACAGTCTGACTGCTGTGAGCACACTGTTGTGAGGAGCCCACACTAATCCATGAAAAGAAACATGGCAAGGCCCTGGAAATAAGAGAGCTGATGCCCTGCCAGGCCCCAGCTGCTCTAGCTCCCTGTTGTTTCAGCTCCATCCAGCATCTGACTGCAAATCTGGGACCAAGAACCAAATCATTCAGCTGAAACCCTTAAATCCCGACCCATAGAAAAACCGATACTGTTGTGAGGAGCCCACACTAATCCATGAAAAGAAACATGGCAAGGCCCTGGAAATAAGAGACCTGATGCCCTGCCAGGCCCCAGCTGCTCTAGCTCCCTGCTGTTTCAGCTCCATCCAGCATCTGACTGCAAATCTGGGACCAAGAACCAAATCATTCAGCTGAAACCCTTAAATCCCGACCCACAGAAAAACCGATTTTTAAAAATAATTTATTTTTCAATTATAGTTGACATACAATATGTTTGTGTACAACCCAGTACACTGGGTTATATTAGACATTATGTAACTTACTAAGTGATAATCCTGATAAAGTGAGCCAAGTTTTGGGATGATTTGCATCATCCAAAACAGAAACACTGTTTCTGATAGAAATGTAATATAAATAAGAATGTAAATGAAACCACAATTTCATTTTCCATTCACCTAAACCAGGAACAACCATAATAAAAAAAGGATACCAAATTTTTATTCCCCTGAAATTTGCAGTTTTTAAACATGACCACTGCTTTTTTAGGCAGAGCCATTTACTGTAGTTGATTAATCCACGAGTCACATTTACCATATTATTAAATATTCAGAGATGACTTTATTTCCTATCCCTACACCACTTATAATGTACTTAAAATAGGTCGCAAACAATAAAACCATGAAATCAGTGAAGATGCATGTTCCTTTATATTTTATTTACCATAAACATTAAGAGAATACAGCAAACACTGGAAAAAGGCTTTTTAATAATTTTTTTGATGTAAAGCTTAACGCTTAAAATTATGCTTGTTCCCCCCACCCATCCCAATTCAGCATGCAGATATTTATTTTCACATATGCTAATTCTAGAGCATTACAATCCCTCAATGGTTTTCTAAGAGTATCCTTGTCCTGTAACTTAAATTTCACAAACTGTATACGATCATAGTATTATACCATTATTCATATAGATTCACACAATATTAACAATAAAATTTGTTACTGAAACATTATTTTAATAAGCCAAACCACAAAAAGCCCAGGTTCGGATTTTACACGTGTTTATGAAGGCTGCTGCTGAGCTCCAAGCATGCAGACATGACCACCTGGATGAAGCTGGATATTGAAACTCCTTCAGCAGGTCCAAGGATGCAGTGTCTCACTCTTCCCAAGCATCTCCATATTTGTTTACTTTGACTAGGAAAAGAGCACAAATAATTGATGATTCCAAATAGTAATACATAAAAGTTCACTATTATGGTGAAAAGTTGTTTTTCTCATTTTAATAAATACACACGAAAGCAGGATTGAAAAGGAGCTGGCAGACTTTAGTGAACTGGAGGTTGGACATAAATAGTAATGCAATGTATGGAGAACTTGACTTAAATATTTGATCCTCCTAACAACCTTATAAACACAACCCCCATTTTGAACGAGAAAAACAGATTAGTAACTTGCCCAAGGTACAAGCCTAAAAAAACAAGTGGACTAAAATTTGAACACATCTGTATAGGTCCAAAGCCTGGGTGTCATTACAACTTTACCTACTACCTAAGTAAGTGTGGTATAAATTACAGCATATACAAAAAATACTGGGAAATTTAAAAAAATAATTAAAAAATTGAATTTTGTTTTTCACAAAAAATATAGCAGTAGAAATGGTCAGATATTCAGGTTATGGTTAATTCAATCTTCTCTCCTATGAGCCATGATACTGGTGGCAAGGAGGAAATACTTTCCAATATTCCTGCATTTTACATAAAATTATATTTTGAAACATGCCCCTGTCTTCTGTACTCTTTCACCTTTTAGCCTCTTTTACATAGCCTTCATCTATAAATTATAAGTAGTCATATTGTAAAGAAGCAGTTATCTAAGTATGGACTAGGAACCTCCTGCCTCAAGACTCTTTCTGAGATTCTGTGAAGTCAAAACTATTTCATTATACTAAGACGTTATGTACCCTTTTCCCTCATATTCTGCCATTTCCCCTTGCTTTATTCCCTCATTAGTACAAGGTAGAGTTTTCTAGAAGCTGCATGTGTGGTGCTATAATGGTCCTGACATAACTAATGTGCTTATGTTTTTAAAATCTCTCAGTCTTAATTTCTAATTAGATAAATGTCATCCACAGAAACTAAAACTGAAAAATTTAGGTGATACTTTCTGATCCAGCAAATCCACACTGTACTAATATCAAATTTTTTGCCTAGAGTCTAGAATAGAACATTCTAGAAAATCACTAAAACCATTTCATAACTTTATCTTCAAATAAAGCACACAAAAATCACCTTTCTTTTTATAAACAAATTATTTCATATTAAAGTTGTGTCATGTAACAACTTTAAAAGACTGCTTATGGTCAAAACCATAAATGTCAAAATTTAGCAAATACCAAAGGTCTACCATATTTCCTTTTCTAAATCTTTATTACTATAGAAAGCCCAATGAAACACTCCATTTCTGATTTACCAGCATATGGTCCTATGCTATGCAGACATAAAAGATTACAAAACTGAGAAAAATACTACTGCCTGCCCTCATGGAGCTTACAGTCTAAATCAAGCATGTCAAACTCAAAGGCTAACATGGGCCAAATAAACGAGGCATCCGGCCCGTGGGCCGTGAGTTTAACATGCTTGGTCTAAATCCTCAAATTAATTAGCAGAACAAAGTACCAGTAAGCCTTTACATATTACAGAGTAGTGGCTATTGAATGCGTAAGGTTTACATATTTTATTTTTAATGACAAACATTAACAATGTCAATTATCAGTCTATTTTAAAGCTAAATTTTTAACAGCAATAATATAATAGATATTATCCATCATTAATATGAAAACAGAATTCTAAATGCAGCAACCACTACCAATTAGAAATAAATTTGGCTCTAAAAGAATGATCATAATAAAAAGTACTAAGAATTTTTATATATTCTTTGTAGCCTATGACTTTCAAGAAGGTACCAAGAACAAACTTGTGGAATATCAGAGGGAAGGGGCGGGGGTGGCTAGGAAGAGATCAACCAAAGAACTTGTATGCATAATGCATGGACACAGACGATAGGGTGGTGGAGGCCTGGGGCGGAGGGGCAGGCTATAAGGTCGTGATGGCGAACCTATGACACGCGTGTCAGAGGTGACACGCGAACTCATTTTTTTGGTTGATTTTTCTTTGTTAAATGGCATTTAAATATATAAAATAAATATCAAAAATATAAGTCTTTGTTTTACTATGGTTGCAAATATCAAAAAATTTCTATATGTGACACGGCACCAGAGTTAAGTTAGGGTTTTTCAAAATGCTGACATGCCGAGCTCAAAAGGTTCGCCATCACTGCTATAAGGGGTCAATAGGAGAAAAAAGGAGACGCATGTAATACTTTCAACAATAAAGAATTTTTTTTTAAAGGTACCAAGAACCTATTCCTTCAATTTTTAAAGTAGTAAATAGAAACCCAAGAGACATAAAATTCTGTATTAAAATAGCTACAAACCCTTAATTAAAATACCTCCTTTCGTTAGAAGTAAACTTCTGTGTCAGAAAATTTACTTGGGGTAATGAATAACTGTTCCAAAATGACTTAAAAGAAACTGATCAGGGACATCTGTAATATGCTCATCAATAAGAATTTTTTAAAAAAAGAAAAGAAACTGTGATTTTAAAACTTATAATTAATTGCAGAGCAAAAGAACTATTTTAAAAAAGTCAAACTCCTCTTTGGAAATGTCCTAAAGCTGCTTTGTAAAGCATATAACTCAATTTCAATTTCACTAAGAAAATTAGTTTCATTAATCATGATTCTGTGGCTCTGCCAAAAGTGGCATTACAACCCAATTATCAACCTTAGGTCACCAGATCTGGTTTTATGTAATAGATGCATCATTTTAAAAAAGGTTTCCAATGTGACTTCTTATAAGGGAAAACAGTCAAATTGGATGTTACAAAACTAAGTCTTACTATCTTAAGTCATACTACTATTTTGACTTCATTATTTTCTAACACAAAATGGCCTTTACAATACCTTAAAAACGAAAGATATGATGACTGTGAAATAGCTATTCTTTTTTAAAAAACACTATTTTGGTTAATTGCTTATAGAATTAAATCACATGTTAATATGACTAATGTTTTTATCTAATGCTGCGATATCCAATCCTACAGAATACAGTGATTAGACTAAACTATCATACCTTCTTTTTGGGGTATTCTTTCCTGCATAGGTCTGACTGAGGGGTCAGTCTTATGTGCTAAAGTTACTTCATATGACTCTCTGTTCTTATTCCTTAATTCCTCATATGTAATACTTTTTCTTTTAGGACTTTCTTCAAGCCTGGGATCAGGTCCTAAAACAACAAACAATTAATACATGGTGATAAAGAGTTGAATATATCCAAAGCAACTAAATTTTATAAATGCTCCTTACTCATAATAAAAATAGAATAAAGTGAAATAAAGGATCAATTACCACCATTCCAAAAGTACTATAATTCCCCCAAGGTAATTATAAAACTAAAATCAACTTCTCTCACAGTTTCAAGTTTTTATTTCTAAAATCTAAAATTAACATCAAGAAATTAAAAACTAACCATGCCAGAAGAACAGAAAACATAATACACACCAGCATAATTAAGACTCATTAACATGTTAGTGTTTTAAAATGCAAAGTTATCCAGTGTTTATATAAAGAGAAATATATCCTACTAGTGACAATTGAATAAAACTTGATCCAGTATGGCTTTTATTTGGTAGTATTTCCATAGTTAAATGTTCCCATAACCACAATATATACACAAACAATTCCAGCTATTATTAAAAATTATTTTACCATCTTTGTATTTAAACAAAAATACTTGAAAATAGCTACTGAAAAGTATAAAACATAGCCTTTTAAGCACAGTATGCATCATTTTCACTTAGGTCTAATGAATGCAATACTGAGGGAAAAGAAAGTGGCAACTATGATTTCGACCGGGAAACCAGCATTTATTCTTTATATCTCCAAAAGAGTCAAAGTATGAATACATATTATCAAAGAGTTAAATACTGTTGAAACGTATGGAAGTTGTTACTCTTAATACTGGTTGGCAGGAACAAATATTGAAGATACTTTATAAAATGTATAACCAGCAAAAAAGGCCATATAAGCAGTTCTAAAGAAAACTAATGCTAACACAACATTCAATGAACAACTACTTACAATCTGACACACTACTCCAAAAGTACTATTTTTCAAAGAGATTTTTAATAAGACATAAAAATTGGACACATTTTAATTATGATTATTTTTTTTAAACAATTTTTGATAAGTCGTATTATTGTGGAACTCAATAGTAAGGTCCCACTGAATAATCAGAATTTTTAAAGCAATCTAACTAGACATTAAATGCTTTCAACCATAATCACTTATTTTAATACAAAGTATAGTGTACTGATACAAAGAACATTTAAATTTCTCCTTATTAGTTATAATACTACACCATTGTTGAAAAGTAAAATTTTCTTAAAAAAAAAAAAAGCAAAGAACAAATAGTAAAACCTTATATTGGTTTTAAAAAGCACTCTGTATTTCACTAGTAATGAGTAATTACTGGACTCATTTCCCTTCACCATAATAATATTTTAAAATATCATTTAGATAGTGTATACTAGATTAGTAGTCAGAAACCCTAGGTTCTCATTCCTACTCTGCCAACAATTAGTGAATGTCCTTGGGCAAATCACTAAGCTTCTTTAAATCTTAGTTTTCTCAACTGTGAAATATGGAAGTAAATAATCTATTCCTAAAGTTCCTTCCAGGTCTAATACTTTTTTCATTGTTCTATAATTCTGTGACAAATAATGAAAACATAAATCAGACAGAATGTTAGGGAGAATTTTTTACACTTATTAAAAGTCAAATGAAAACATCCTATATTATGCAGGGAGCATAGCATGATTTACTACTTTGAAGGTATACAGAGCTGGAAGGAATAAGAATGAAAAACAGCACTGATTTAAGTCTAACTGTAATTAACTATAATAAGTGTCATAATAATTATGAAGGAATACCTCCTACTATGAATTCTCTACATTGAATAACTTTAAATTCTTGGTAAGAGAAAGCAGAACTAAGGGGGCAAGTAGTTCTGCTTAACCAAAAGGGGAGGTGTCTTAGTAAGGGGAACAGCAGCTGGGGCAAGCAAAGGAGGCCGCTCTGCTGGTCCATGTGGAGAGCAGTCAAAGAGCTGCAATCCAGACTTAGAGAAGGGGGTGAGAAAGCAGAACAGCAGACGGACTAATAACTGCTCTGGAAAACCTAAAATATTGTAAAACAGGGGCCTTGCTGTGGTCTGTGGGTCGATAGCAAAGGGCTTTTTGTTTGCTTTTATTTGAAAAAGAAACTATGTAACATGGAATGGAATTTGCTAATGGAAATGAAAGGAAGAATGCAAGTAATTACAAGGCTAGAATACAAGTAGAATGGATTTGAACTTGAGAAACGGGAAAAATGGAGAGATGCAATGAGGGACAAGGACAGCTGCCTTTGGATAAAATGACTTTAACCACTCTAATCTGCCTACCTCCTGCCCCTTCTGACTACAGTTGACCCTTGAACAACATGGGTTTGAATTGTGTGGGTCGATTTATAGGCAGATTTGTGTAAATGGTTCTGCACAGACAGTTCAAACCTAATATTGTTCAAGGGTCAACTGTAATTGGATGTCTTTATTTCCAACCATTCAGGAAAAAACAAAGCAGCTGAGGATTAACAGTCTCTTGACAACTTTCATCCACTAAAGAATCTAAATTATATTAACTTCCATTCTCTCTGGTCTCTTCTGAAAATACCCCTTTACTCCTGCTCTAAAGCAGTGCTATCCAATATAATTTTCTGTAATGATAAGAACGTGATATATCTGCAGTCCAACACAGTAGCCACTAGCACATGTCGCTACTGAACAACCAAAATGCTGTCAAAGCAACTAAGGAATTGATTTTCAATTTGATTTGATAAATTTAAACAGCCATATATAGCCAATGGCTACTTGATATCCTGACCTACCTAGAACCGCTCCGCATCCTCTGGAACCTCACTTGACCTATAATCAACTTCTCCCTTTCCACTGTATTCCCCCCATCCCCTTAACCTACATATATATAGCTATAAATCTCTCCCATCTTAAACAAAGGAAACAAAAATCGAAATGTTCCTTTAACCTTGTTTGTTCCCTATAGTTACTGGCTTACTATATTTGGTTCAAAGCAAGTATTTTTATTTTTATTTTTTTTATTTATTTTTTTTATTTTTTTTTTAATTAAATCTTTATTGTTCAGGATCCCCTTAACCTACATATATATAGCTATAAATCTCTCCCATCTTAAACAAAGGAAACAAAAATCGAAATGTTCCTTTAACCTTGTTTGTTCCCTATAGTTACTGGCTTACTATATTTGGTTCAAAGCAAGTATTTTTAAAGAATACCCTATAGAGGTCCACAATCCCTTATCCAAACCCTTGCAGTCAGAAATGTTCCAAAATTCAGACATTCTCAGATTTTAGAAAAATATTATAGTATAGTCCTTGTATTACTTAATATTTATCCATTCAAAAGTTCCGAGCAGCAAAGAGTAAAAACAGTATTTCTACAACGAAATTTAGGAACAACCATATTAAGATAAAGATAAATAAACCTTATGTTTAGCTCAGGGTTTGAAATGAGTTCATGTCAGACTTTATCACCTATTTAAAAAACTTCTGTTTTCAAAGCTTTTTGGATTTTAGGCTTTTTAGACAAGGAATTGCAGACCTGCATTTTCTGTTTCTAATTCCTCACCTTTCACTGCAAACTAGACTGAAGGAAGAAAGGAAGGAAATTAACATTTGATGAGAGCCTATTACTTGCCAGGCGTTCGTCTGATTATTTCATCTCATTCCAAATGTTCTTTAAAAGAGGTATTATCTCCATTTGATAGATCAAGAAACTGAAGGGATCAAAAATTACAATCACTTGCTGAAAGTCACATAGCTAGTAAAAGTGAATCGTGATTCAAATCCAGGCCTTAATCCAAAATTGATGTTGTTGCACTTACATTATGTAATCTTCAAAGCTAGTATTTACACAAACTTCACAAAGCATTTTCACAAGGATTTTTCACTTGACAACAGTTCTGTAAGGCAGGTAATTATTATTTTTCTCACATTACAAAGAAGCTGAAAGCCTTTAAGACCAGCCTAATAAACGTAACCTTTTTAAAGCCTCCCTGAGGCACAATTTATCACTTCTTTGATATTCCACCTAGCTTAGTATTTTCCATTAATGGGACATACTAGTAATTTATCTTTATATTTCTCTATCTTTTAACAGACTGAACCTCAAACCTACGTTGAATGAAGAAACAAATGAACAAATGAACAAACATGCTGTGTTTAGGCTGATGGTGGAACACACAGATGATACCCAGCAGAAAAGGTCATCAAATAAAGTTTATACATACGTTGGACCATTAAATGCTGAAATTCATTTCAAGAGAAGTTTCTACCTTGGGCAATATGATCAGTAATACCAGTGGGAGTAGATTCGTTCATAGAAGAACTAAATGGAATTGGCTCATAACGAGGAAACTTCTCTTTTTCCATGTTATCTGCTGCTGGGGCTGTCACAAAAGATGAGTGATCACTCACATTTGATTCATATCTTGGCTTTTGAGAATAGTACCTATAAAAGAAATTCATATTATGTAAGAAACATGAATTATTCTTATACCTTATTTAAAGAAATGTACGTAGGTATAAAAATCAGTTATCTTATTTTCTAAAGAAATCATATTATTTTAAGTTATTTAAAATGGTAAAATTAAGCCTGTTTCTTTCTGCCACATGCACACAAAAATGGTCTGACCTACTTATATAACTTAAAAATTGTCACTCAATATACAAGAGAAAAAAAATGTTTATTTAGTTTTCCAATTACGAGGCTTCAGAGATCATTTTAATGTGCTTAAAGTTTTTAGAAAGAAAAAATACTCCAGATCAGAAAATGTGTCCATTTCCCACATTAACTGGGAAGTTACTCCTACAGTAGTAGTCCACATAAACTCTACAGTGATAAAGCAAATGTAAGTACATCTAGCTCTTAACGAGTTTACATTGCTTGCCACTTATGATATGACAATATACCTACTAAATCTACTTAATTACCTTATTACTTATCTATCTATCCAGACAAAGAGATTCACTTACACAATTTCCCTACTATTTTAAACAATAGAAGGATTAAAAACTTGAAATTTGTTGAGCTGAAATTGATAAAAATTGGGAATTCAAAAGAAAAGTTCAAAATATAGGTAACCAAAGGTGTTTGCCAAATTAAAATCCTTTATTCTGGGATATACACCCCAATAGGATGCAACTTTCTATATAAAACAAAGGTAGACAAATCTCACTCTACCTTTATTTTCAATATATTTTTATTGATTTTAGAGAGAGGAAGGGAGATAGAAACATTAATGAGAGAGAAGATGAGAGAGAAACATCAATCGGCTGCCACCTACACACTTCCCACTGGGGATTGAGCCCACAACCCAGGCATGTCCCTGACCAGGAATTGAACTGGTGACCTCTTGGTTCATGGGTCGACATTCAACCACTGAGTAACACTGGCCTGGCTAGTGCTACCTTTCAAAATCTAATTAGCTTTAGCTTGCAACAAAGTGGCAAGTTTCCAATGATCCTTCAGTTAGGCAATGTTTCATGCCTGAACTATGGCAATATCCAGTTACAATTTTTTAGCTAAATTTAAAAACCTTTAATAAAGATAAGAATCTGGCCTACCCAGGTATTGAAGCTCGTCGTGCCTGTCCTGATCGTAAAGCTTCTCCAAGAGGGGAATTCTCAAGATGCTTGAACTTCTCTTGACAAGTTTTCACATAAGAAAGCTTTCCAGCAAAGTATCCCATGATGCAAGCAACTTATTTGTAAAAAAAAAAAAAAAAAAAAAAAAAAGGGAAACTCAATGTGGTGACCTCTTGGTTCATGGGTCGACATTCAACCACTGAGTAACACTGGCCTGGCTAGTGCTACCTTTCAAAATCTAATTAGCTTTAGCTTGCAACAAAGTGGCAAGTTTCCAATGATCCTTCAGTTAGGCAATGTTTCATGCCTGAACTATGGCAATATCCAGTTACAATTTTTTAGCTAAATTTAAAAACCTTTAATAAAGATAAGAATCTGGCCTACCCAGGTATTGAAGCTCGTCGTGCCTGTCCTGATCGTAAAGCTTCTCCAAGAGGGGAATTCTCAAGATGCTTGAACTTCTCTTGACAAGTTTTCACATAAGAAAGCTTTCCAGCAAAGTATCCCATGATGCAAGCAATTTTTAAAAAAAAAAAAAAAAAAAAAAAAAAAAGTGTAACTCAATGTGCTTTTTTGGACAATCTTTTCTAAAAGTACATTAAAAAAAAATTCTAAGTATATCTTTGGTGTGAAAAGACTAAGATTTCCTGAAATAATGATAAAAGTATCACATTAAATCAGATGAAAATCAAATCATTTCCCAGCTAATTTCTTCAACTTGTTTTTAAAATTAGGTGCAACAAATCTTTTAAAATAATGAATTATTAAGTGCTACCTAAATATGGCTCTTGTTGAATCATGTGTCTGTTTCCAATACAAAATAGAGGCTAACCTGGGAAGATTCATAAAAAACCTCAGGTAATTTTAAAAAGCAATTTAGCTTCTTTCCTATCAATCATATTATAAAATATAAATAAGTTATGCTTTTTTACATTTTTAATGTAAATTTAAAAGATTTATTTTTTCAAATTAGACTTAATTTTTATAATTTATCTTGATTAATCAGAATCCCTGAACAACTTTCTTCTCTAATAGAGAGTATTTGAGAATTTATTTTCAAATAGTACATCTTTACAAAGTAATTTAAATTAATACCTCTGTCACATTATAAATGCCTCTTTAAAGTAACTCATGATATTTAATGTTAACAATAAAAAGATTCATAATAAATTCCTAGTAGCCCATTTAATAAAAAGCTTCAACTGATTTGTAAAAGCAAATAATCAAATAACTGTTATGAGTAAGATAAAACATTTGATAAACACATTATTTTACTTAAGTAAAAAGCTAAAAAAAACTTGTTTTCATACTTACATATGAGTTTAGGAATGGAACCATATTTGGGATGACTTGAAAGGAATCCTAAACGTAAATGAATAAATATTTCTGAGTAACATTAATTGTTGGAGAAAGAGACATTGACAAGTTTATGCTAAGAGTATCTGAGAAAATAACACAGAAATTGCTAGTCATTATGTGATCTCTTCTAATGTGAGACAAAAGTTCAGCAACGAAATATAAAGTAAGATATATTATTTATCAACGGAAATAAGGGAAAAATGTAAAAGGAAGAACCAGTACAGATTATCTTTAAATGTTACCTAGCAGCATTAGCTCTTTCCATAACCCTAGAGAAGTCTAAAGCTATTTAAGAAAGAACCAAGTAAACTCAGTATCAACAGAAATATGAAAACTGAAAATACTCAACGATGTATTAGCAGAGGCAAGATAACTTGATATAAAGTCACTGCACACACATAAAATTATTTCTTTATATCAGGAACAAACAAATAAAAACATTGTTTAAAAGATATAATTTATTATAGCATTAAAAAAATCAACTACCCAGGAGTAATCTAATAAAAAATATGGAAGATCTCTACATTGAAAACAAAACTTACTGAGAAATAACAGTTAAATAAATTGAGAAATACACCATGTTCATGCACCAAGACTATTGTAAAGATGGCAAGTGTCCATAAATTCACCTATAAATTCAATGCAATCCCAATTAAAATCAAAGAAAATTTCCCCTCAAATTAAAAACCTTATTCTAAAAATCATGTGGAAACAAAGGGCCAAGAATAAGCAAGGCAATATTGAAGAGCAACAAAATTGGAGATATCAAGATCTATGACTATAGTAATTAGGACAGTCTGTTATAAATGTATGAATAGATAAATTGACCAAAACCAGAAGAGTCCAGAAACAGACCCACACACACAGTCACCTGATTTATGACAAAGGCAACACTGCATTGCAGTGAACAAAGAAAAAAGTCCTTTCAAAATATAGTTCTGGGTCAACTACATATCCATAAGAGGGAAAATGTACCTTGAGTCTACTTCATACAACATTCAAAAACAATCCCAACTGACTTGAAAATTTAAGTATGGAGATAAAATAAAGCTTACAGAAGCCTAAGAGACTCTTCATGTCCTTGTAATAGAGAAAGATCTTAGATCACAAAAATCATTCATCATAAAGCAGAGATCTGACATAATGGATGACATTTAATTAAGAACTAGTTAATCAAAGTGGGGGGAAATAATCACAATACATATATCTGACAAAAGACTCACTTCCATAATATACAGAGAACTCACAAAACCAATAGGAAAAAGAAGACAATCCAATGGAAAAATAAACAACAGACTTAAACAGATACTTCACAAAAAAGGATATATTTAAATAGGATATGAACAAAAGAAAAGGTCCTCAACTTCATTAAATTAAAACCACAATGCAATCAATATCACTTTTCACTCGCCACATGGCTAAAATAAAAGGCACAAAGATAGCAAGTATTGTGAGAGTTTATTAATAAAATTGTATTAATAAATTGGTAGTGGGAGTGTAAATTGGTTCAAACAGTTTGAAAAGTTTGGCAATATCTACTAAATCTGAATATATACACAATTTATGACCAAGCAAAATGTCTACCAAGAGACATTATATTCATGGCATAACTACTTGCAATAATCGAAGTTGGAAACTACTCAATTGTCAATGTACAAAAGGATGGATCAACTGCTGTGGTATATTCACACAGTGGAAAACTACATGGAAATGAGATTAATCTACAGCTACATGCAACAATGTGGATGAATTCTGGGATATGCTGGTAAACCAGCTCTTCCAATAAAAAGCCCTAACTTATAATGTTGGTTGATTTCTGTGGAGAGCAAACACTTGGACCCTGACCAATTTTAAGCTACCAAATGGTTGAAAAACCAGCTTACCAAAATCCTAAAAATTTAAAAATCAGCTCTCTGGAGCTGATACAAGCCATTTTCAGCATACCTCTGAATAAATCTCACAATTTAAAGGATACTTAATTGTCTGATTTCATGTATATAAAGTACAAAATAGAACTCATTTATGCTGTTAGCCTCAGTTCCTTTACTTACACAAATGAGATGAGAAATAAAATGAGGACAGTAATAATATCTACATTTACACAAAAATGTTTTTCCTTCATTTACTGACCACTTTACAACATACAGGAACTACATATAAGAAAATAAGACACTCTTTACCCTCATAGAGTTTACAGTTAGGAGAGGCAATGAAGACAAAAAGCATGCAATATGATGGTTGCTATTCATTCACTTAAATATTTGAGCATCTACTGCATGCACTATGCCCTGACAGGTACCTGAGATGGCCTATTTTCTCAGGAGAAGTAGGAAGAATGGAGGCAAAAGACTTGTTGAAGGCTAATTCAATACTGTTGGCAACAGATGGTTGTACTATAATGACAGTGCAGATAAAGGTAGACAGTATACAGAGTATTTGAGCTGGACTAGAACGGGCATTTATTGGACAAGCAGATAAGGGACAGAAGTGAAGGATAATGCCTCAGTTTCCTAGTTGGACAGTGATATCATTCGGATATGGGGAAAACAAATTGGTGTGTGGGGAAATGAATTCAGTTTAGGATGAAATGAGTTCAGTTTGAGCAGCCTGTAGGAGGGCTCTCCATGTGGAGAAATGCAAAATATGGTTCTGAAGTAGATTCCTACACTAGAGATAATACTGCAGATTTAGAGCAATAAATGGTCCCTGAAGTCACATTATGCTGGGTAACAGTCCCATAGACTGAAAACTGCACTCTGAAGAAAATCATGAGTGAAGGAAGAAAACCCACACTAGAATGAAAGTATCAAGAGGTCATGAATTTGTCTATTAGTGCTATTTCCAAAAGTAGTGTATAGTACCTATCAGTCAAAAAAAAAAAAAAGTTTTGGTAAATGTTAGAATATATCCATAGTTTATAACACAGACCATAATGGGTTAAAGAAGTATAAAGTGAAGTGCTCATTCTTGAAGTCTGGCTTCAAATGCAAGACAGCTGGATGCAGTTGGGAAGGGATATAAGGGAAGATTTTTCTTTTGTATATTCTCAAGCTAGAACGAACGCAAGCAAGTTTAAATGTTTGCCAGAAAAGAAACAAGTAGAGAGGAGCAGCTAAGACTATGCTGAATATGACACCATGGATGACAGCATATACAAAATATTAGGCATTTTAATAAAATGTGAGATGTCTTGAATTCTGAATTCCTTTTCTAAAGTCTCTTTCAATTTTGGGTTGGGGGTCTGACTTTTTTATTATAATACCCACCCAGAAAACAAGACCCCCAATATCCTTACTAATAAAAGGCTAAGTAGTTGTCACGCCCTCATGTATGATGCCCTCATGCCGTCACAAGATGGCTGCGTGCACAGCGGAGGCGAGCTTCCCACGGCCCCATGCATGTGCTGTGGGGGCCTGGCGGCCGCTCCACAGGGCTTCTGCCAGGCTTCCTGTGGCCCCGCATGCCCATGCCCACCTTGGAGGCAGGATCCCCGGCTCCAGCCTACCTCTTTGGGGCAATCCATCGAGGAGCCCCGGATGGATGGGCAGGGCTTACCTCTTTGGGGCAATCCATTGTGGGGCTCCCGCACTGTAAGAGGGCACAGGCCAGGCTGGGGGGCCCCCATCCCCAAGTGCAAGAATTTCGTGCACTGAGCATCTAGTTGTTTTAATAAAAGACCTTGATTCTCAATACACAAAAATAAAATTTTAACCCTTCAAATTCCTATTTCCCTCCAAAACAACTTTTCTCAAATAGTTGTGTCAATACTACTAAGTACTTCATACTGCTAATATGAAAAAGCTATTTTCCTATCATAGTCACATTTTAGGAGCCAGCTAATTAAAAGAACAGGTTTTTAGAATATGTGGAGTTCATTCTAAGGTTGCCACCCTTTTCTAGGATATCTTCTTATTACAAGGAGGTAGTTCACAAAATAATGTAATGAGTAGTTAGTTTTAAGATTACAGACTGATACATTTAATACTTATTTTAAACTCAATTCCAGATATGAATAACACTGCCCTATTTAAGCCAGTAGAATTTGGAACAAGAACGTGTCCCCATCCCTCTATTACCTTAAGACAAAGCTGGTTTAGGGAGTCATTCATGTTTAAACCAGTGCATAAGAATCACCAGGAGTTTGTTAAAACAAATTCCTGGGCCCTAATTCAGAGAGTCTAATTCAGTAGGTCTGGGTGGGGCCCCATGAATTTGCATTTTAAACAATCTCCTAGGTGACAGTAAAGTGAATGACTTAGGTAGTCCAGGCTTGTCTTTCTGCCATCCTGTAACCCATCCATAGGCTTTTATTTACTTTCTTGCTCTTGTAGATTGTTAATGTTGCTACAATGCAAGATGTTATCAAATTCTCAAATCAAGATATTTGTGGCAGTGGGTCCATGGAGATATAACTCTTCTGCCGTTGTAAAAATTTATCAATGATAATGCTTTATATATACAGTATCATATTTACTTTATCTAAAAAATCAGGAAAATACTATATAAAAACATGATACTCAAAATGCCAAATAAATTCAAATTTTAAATATTTACCTTTACTAATTAATCCTTGAGTAATCAGCATACTTGTCGCAGCCAAAGGCACAGCTAGAAGAGGAAAAAGAACTTGTCAACATAACAAAAGGAAAAGATTTTATCTGAGTTCATTAGGATAGATAAACGTGTATCAGTAAAACCATCCAGAAAGTATGTTGTAAAATTAAGATCTTTAAGAGATTTTTTCCATGTTTAACAGCTGTACTGTATATAGTCAGTGGAAATACAAAAGAAGCATTTTTAATATAAGAAAAACATTACAAAATATTAAACATTTCAGGAAGATATGCTTACAGAAGTTCTTGGGTGATGTCTCGGAACATGATTGGTAAACAGTTCCCTACACTAATAAAAAACTTTACCTGAATGATAAATGGCTCACTGTGCCTAAACTGGTTGTACAAATAGTTTGTGCTGAACACTTGTTTTCCTTCTGTGAGTCTGGAATTTTGGTACCTGCTAGGCCAAGGGGGCCTCCGTAACCGGCCCCCAATAAAAACCCCAGGTGCTGAGTCTCTAGTGAGCATCATATCATCATGGCCTAAGAAGAAATATCATTCACAAAATCTATAAATGTTGTGTGAAACAAATATGAAGTCATACACCTTTTCAGTAATTCCAGAGGTTGAGAACTACCAAACACACAATACGTATCAAAACTGACCCCCTTTTATATAAATTACATGTATATTTGGGCACAGATAAAACTGTTTCTTTTGTCAGTGCATAGGGCCACAATTTTAAGCAATTGGAAATAAATGCCTTCGTGGTTAAGCTTTAAAATCAGAGTAAAGCCCTGACCCATGTCCTCAGTGGTTGCAGTGGTTCTCAACCTTCCTAATGCCGTGACCCTTTAATACAGTTCCTCATGTTGTGGTGACCCCCAACCATAAAATTATTTTCGCTGCTACTTCATAACTGTAATTTTGCTACTGTTATGAATCGTAATGTAAATATCTGATATGCAGGATGTATTTTTATTGTTTGTGACCCACAGGTTGAGTACCGCTGGAGAGCATCAGCCCATACGGAAGAGTCTCGGGATCTATTCCGGTTAAGGGCATGAGTTTCAGGGTTTCAGGTTCGTTCCCTGGCCCTAGTCAGGGCCCACGTGGGAAGCAGCCAATTGATGTTTCTCTCTCTCTCTCTTTCCCCTGCCCCTCTCCCTTCCACTCTCTGAAAAAGCAATGGAGAAAATATTCTCAGGTAAGGATAAAAAAAAGAAAAAAGATCAGAGTAGAAATAAAATTAAAGAATGGCCCCTAGATCAACATGTCTAAATTTAAACCAAGATGGACAAAGTAGTTAATAGACTTCAAAAAATCTGTAAAAAATATCTTAGTAATTTTTCCTCACATTCCTACTTATATTACAACCTTTTTAGATCCACAGGCACAAGATGACACTTTCCAAAGAAAGTGGGTTCCTTTATTCATTTACATTAATATATGCAAACATTACATACTGTATAGAATATCCGTATGTGAAAATACAAATATAAATTACAAAATTTCTTAATGCATGACTATTAGTCTATCTCCTGGTAATTATATATTGAATTTCCTATCATCTGTAATTACAGCCAAGGTTCTATGCACTTTCAATGTCTGAAGTTATGTTATGCAACACTAAGGGTTAATCTCTGTTTTAAGAGTAATCACTACTAAAAAAAAAAAAAAAGAGTAATCACTACTTACTAATACACTGATTTTTTGGCTGTTGTAATTTCTCAGTAATTCAGATATGATATACAACAAGCTGTTTCTTAGCTTGTCCTTATTACATGTTTTCTATCTAACTTGTGATAAACCTGCTTTAATAAACAGAATTATTTAGGCTTCTATTATTCATATACCGAATGTCCTACTTTAAATAATTAAGCATACCTGGGTACCCTACCTATTGATCATGGTCCTTCAATATAATTTTACCATAGCACTGTTATAATTATCTGAAATGTTAAACATGTACAGCAACATAAATTCATCAGCTAGAACTAAATGTGGATACCACTGTATCTATGTGGTCATTAGCCAAACATTACAATGAACCAAATAGATTTGTCTAATAGATTTGTCTTTTTCTTAATCCTGTGTTATCTACAGACTTGAAAATAGATCACTTTATTCTATCTATTCTATGCAATCCTTGAAGATAAAAAAATGTGTTGCCAGAGTACAAATGAGTTCTCTGAGAAATTATTCTCATATTTTTTTAAGTTCTTGATCCATGATGACTATGCATTTAAAACAATTATTCTCACCTAGAGATGTGCATCATCACCTAATTCTCACACAGGTTCTTTCTAGCTTGAAACCTCTCTAAGTCTCTGAGTATTAAACTGAGGATAAAAGCCAAAAGATTTTATAAGAACTCCTATTATCTTAACTGCTTTCCTGGTTTTTGTTCATTCTTTCACCATCACTTGGTTCTCTTATCCATATGTGCTACTCAAACTTTGTCATTTATTCCATTATTCCTAAATATTAACCACTTGATAGATACTATTACCAGTTTATGCTTTTATTTCTACACTTAATTTCGTGGTGAATTCACCAACACCCCTACACCACAAACCCTAATTTCTTATGTACACCTTTGTTCTATCTCTAGCTGCGTACAGATCTTCCATCATCAGATATTGTATCATGAACTCAAAATGTCCAAACGTTTCATTCTTCAAACAAGAACTCCTTCAACTATACCTTTTCATCAATAATGTTATCATTAGTCAGTCTCCTAAGCTGGGTATCTTCTAGTATTTCCTTCATTCCCTCTTAGTCAACCTACTTAAAAATCCTATTATGTGTTCTTTAAAAAACCTTTCATTGCCAGTCCATCATTCCTAGTCCAAATGACACTACAATCAACTACATTCCCTCAATAACCATATGCCTGAGTTATTGCCAAGTACATCTTCTTAGCCTTCATACTCAACCTGCACACTAACAAATTTTCCTTTAAAAAACTTACATATCATCTCTTTGGCCTATAAGCCCCAAGAACCTACAATCCATAATGAATCAAACCTTTAACTCACTGGTATCATGTTTATTTTTCTACCTCAACAAAAGACCTTTGCTCCAATAAATGCAACCTCAAGACTCTAGTAGAGAACAAGTTATTGTACAATCTGCCTTTGCTCACTATTCCTTTCATCCAAATGCTCCTCTACCATCTACTTCATTTACTTAAAAGGCCTATGAAGTCTCTGTTGTTGAGTAAAACCTTTTTAAACTAAATTAATTCCAATTCATTTATCTTTTAAAAATTCCTATTACTGTTTTGCAATAGGAATCTTTCTCAAAGTGTTTTATGAATTGGCTGTTTTAACTACACCATAAAACTATTTTAGGGCAAAAGGCTGAGTCTCATAAAACTTAACTCCCTTACACACTATAAGCATAAATAGCAGGGTGACTGATGAAAAGGTACATCCTCTTTAATTCCTTAGGTCACTCCTCCCTTTTCAAAATTCCATCGTGCTTTTTTGTTAGAATCACTTTATCCGAAAGGGCTGCAATAACCAGTGAAGCAACACCAGGGTTCTGTTCAAAAGTAATGTAATAGCTAGCCGGTTTGGCTCAGTGAGTAGAGCGTCGGCCTGCGTACTGAAGGGTCCCGGGTTAGATTCCGGCCAAGGGCACATGCCAATTTTTTTCTACATGAAATCACCAAAGGTCAAATTTTGTTGATTATAAAATTTAACTTACATCTGAACCAGAAGCTTTCATCATTGCATTCTGCGAAGACTCTTCTTTCTTCCTCTGTTGGAATGTAATCAGCCCCTATGTCTTTTTACCAAGGAGAAATCAGCAAACATTAAAATACCTATGGAAAAACTAAGTTTAAAAAATTACCTCAGTCTAAACCAGTGATTTTCAACCTTTTTCATCTCATGGCACACATAAACTAATTACTAAAATTCTGCGACACACCAAAAAATACATTTTTTGCCGATCTGACCAAAAAAAAAAGGTATATTTCTGATTCATTCACACTGGACGGCTATTGTTGTGTTAGCTGTTGTCATTTTTTTCATTTAAGGGAAAAGAGGTCAGTGTCCCTGACTAAATAATCAGGGATTGCATATTCTAAAAATTCTTGCAGCACAGGGGTTGAAAATTGCTGGTGTAAACATAACAAAAACACACCCATTTTTTAAAAATGAAACAACAGGCTTGTTATAAACTTTTAACAAACTCTGACTTCAAGTAGAAGTTAATGATACTATCTGCTAGTTAGAACTGGCTATATAAAGTGCTATGTTCAATGCAAAATGAAAATGAAACATCTTTTCAAATTATTAAGAATTTCAATTTCAAGTGTAGGTCCACCTTTGTGTGACTGCACAGGTCACACACCCATAAAGTTAGTCCAGCTGCTATACCGTTAGTAGAGGCAGTGAAAATTTCTCTACATATAAAGTGCTTCTAATAAATACTTAGTTGATAGTTACGGGGAATTGGTCTTGCAACTTCAGCATTCGGCTCTCGAAAATCAGCCCTGCCATTCATCTTTCCTGCATCAAAAATATTTATATTAAGTATTAGAAACAATAATGAGATAGGTCAAAGTAAGTCAGGATATAATCAAGTAACATTACTAAAGTCAGGATATAATCAAGTAACATTACTAGTCTTCAGGCCAATCAACAACTATTTACTAAACACTACTACATCTGAAGTACCTGACATAATAAAGTTACCTAAATAAAAAAATCACAGCCTGGCCGGCATGTCTCAGTGGTTGCGCATGGACCTATGAACCAGGTCACAGTTGGAATCCTGGTCAGGGCACGTGCTGGGGTTTCCAGCTCCACCCCCAGTGGGGAACGTGCAGGATGTAGCCAATCAATGATTCTCTCTCATCACTGATATTTCTGTCTCTCTCCCCCTTTCTCTTCCTCTCTGAAACCAATAAAAAAATGTTTTTTAAAAATCACAGACCTATTAACTAATTAGAAACAAATACTCATCTTAAGATCCTTAACTGAAAAAGAATATATAATTTACAGTATTTACCAGCTGATATTATCATCTACACTAATAAAAGGGTAACATGCTAATTAGACTGGGAGACCTTCCGGACAAAGCCATGGTGGTGGGGCTGAGGCAGAGGTGGTTAGAAGGGCGATCAGGCCAGCAGGGGGAAGGGGGAGTGAGGCAGTTGGGGGAGAGTAGGCTGGTAGGCAGAGTGGTTAGGGGCAATCAGGCAGGCAGGTGAGCAGTTAGGAGCCAGCGGTCCTGGATTTCGAGAGGGATGTCCGAGATTGGAGAGGGTGCAGGTCGGGCTGAGAGACACCCCCTCGATTGGAGAGGGTGCAGGTCCGGCTGAGGGACACCCCCTTCCCTCCCCCCAACGTGCACGAATTTCGTGCACCGGGCCACTAGTTAAGCTATAAAAGGCTATCAACAGACATTTTTCTTCCTGAACCTGGTTGATTTCACATTATCCTAGCTTTGGATACTTTCAGAAAAATTTGCCCAAGATTTGAATAATTCCCCAAAATAGAAGAGGAAAAATTTCAAGTCATTTCTGCACTTCCATTTTAAAAAGATAACATAATCATCAGGAAACACACGTATCCCACAAAGCAGTACTCCCCCAAAATGGAATAACAATGACGTCACATCCTTCTCCCAGGGATGTAAAGCTAACATCAAATTCTGTGTCCTCCAAACTTTCCTCCCTCTCCAAATAGAGACCTAGAAAAACACGACATATAAAAATGCATAGCACTTCAAGAACATACACTTTTTTTTGTTTTACCCATTCCTGGGGGCTCAAGAGGCCAACAGATTAGCTAATTCGTATTTTACATAATGTTCACATAGCGTGATCATTCCCACCTTAAAAACAATGTACATGGGGAAATGGCATGCATGCTGAGGAGGGAAGTTAGGGCCCTTCCATAATTCACGTAGTCAACAGGCCATCGCTGAGGTCTACGACATAACCAACCCCTTCGCTAAGGAAAAGGAGCAGAAAAGCAGATGGGTTCAGGGACGGAGCCTGCCCGTTAAGCTACTCCTATCCTAAGACGACTGTGAAATGAGACATGAAGCCCTCGTATTTCTCTAACAGCATCCTACCCAGGCCCTGGAACGAGACTGCCAAGGCCTCTCTGGACAACATCCCTTTCATCTCCTATATTCCAAAGGAAAAATACCCGCGTCGTCCTACAATCATCGACGCCCGCACTCCATCCCCCACCCACTCTCTCTGCATCTCCGCCAGCAACAACCTCCCCCTCCCCCACACACACATCCGTCACCCCGAATCTGTCCCATGCACACACACCCCCAAAACACTCCCTCTCCTTCCCCGGTCACCAGCACTCAGGGGCCCGAGACCCTGAGTGCGATCGGCCCGCCCTCACAGGCGGGAAAATGGCGGAAGGCGCAGGGGAGCCGCGGGCCGCGCAGAGGTGGTAAGTGGGTAGATGGGGGGCAAGGGGGCGGGGGGCGGGGGCAGGACAGGGCTCTCCGCCTCATCGCACCCACCTCAGGTGACAGCCACGGACTAGGGCGCGGCGAGCCCGGGCGAGCAGAGGCAGGAGGCCCCGAGAAGACGGAAAACGGAGGGTGCGCGGGACCGCACCGGAGCGGGGGATGGGAAGCGGACAGCGACCAGGCAGCCCAAGAGTCACCCAGATAAGTGCTCCAGTGACCGTCACCCGGAAGCACTGGACACGCACGGGAAAGGACGTCACTCTCC
>NW_005353325.1:2928532-2930576 GCF_000412655.1 Myotis brandtii | reverse complement strand
TTCCTGGGTCGCGGGTCACGGCTTGGCTTCGGGCTGTTGTGACGCACCGCTCTGATCTTCTAGTGACCGGCTGGCAGGAAAGTTCTGGAACCCCCTTCAGCCCCCTTGTCGAGAGTTACCGACTTTTCGTAGATGTCTGTGTTTAGACGACGTAATTCCTTTCCTTCTTTGAGCCTAGGGCCTAGGCTCAGCGGTGTGAAGGAGACATTGTCACGCATGCGCACTTGGCTGGCTGTCAGTCTGTTTTGAGTCTAGTTCAGTGGTTCTCAACCTTGGCTGCACATTAGAATCACCTGGGAATCTTTTTTTTAAAAATACATTTTATTGATTTTTTACAGAGAGGAATCTGAGTGCTTCAGCTCCTTTTTAGATGTGTTGCTTTAATCCTAAAACCCCATGAGGTAGGCGTTACTTCCATTTTTCCGATAAGAAACACCTGCGGCTCAGACAGCTGATGCTCGAGGTTCTAGAACAGCGGTTCTCAACCTTGGCTGCACATTAGAATCACCTGGGAATCTTTTTAAAATCCTGATTTCTGGGCCTCATCCTCCGGAAATTTAAGAAACAGAATTTCCGGAGGATGAGGCCCAGAAATCAGGATTTTAAAAAGATTCCCAGGCGATTCTAATGTGCAGCCAAGGTTGAGAACCGCTGTTCTAGAACCTCGAGCATCAGCTGTCTGAGCCGCAGGTGTTTCTTATCGGAAAAATGGAAGTAACGCCTACCTCATGGGGTTTTAGGATTAAAGCAACACATCTAAAAAGGAGCTGAAGCACTCAGATGTTCCCCACTAATGGAAGAGTTTATATTTGAATGTGGGCCTTCTGCCTTCTGCTCCTAAGACATCATGCGGCCACCTCCAGCCACCATGCATTCCTTTACTCATCCTACAAATATGGAGTGCCTGCTGGGAGCCAGATACTTAAAGTTATTGGCGACTTAGCCCTACCCGTTTGTGGCAGCAACTCCTAACAGCCTCTCCGGATTTCTTCTCTCTTTTCCAGCGCCTCTGCCACTATCTTCATTTCGTCTATCATTGCCCCTAGAACTGCCCCAAATGTATTTCCCCACAGATGTAGTTAAGCGAGAGCCTATGGTGATCCATCTCGGGCACAAACCCAGTCCTGAGGTTCCTTCCTTAGAGCCTTTTGGTCGTTCCCATCGTGCACAGAATACAAGACCCTTCGTGGCTGGGCGTCTATTGTAGCGTCCATCATTAAGAAACACACTTGCACCTGTGCGCTGTGCTGTCGCCCTTCCGCCCACCCTCTTCCCTGCCTTGTCAACGCTATTCATTTTTCAAAATCCTGTCTTTATATTACCTCCTTTGTGAAACCTTCTCAGAAACACCCCCCGGAGAATTAATCACTCCTCCTCCTTAGCACCTCTTTGTACATACTTTGGTCACTGCAGTGTCTACTATGTTCTGCATCGTGTTCTTTCTGCCTATGCCTGTCTGCGTCACAGAATTCCTTTAGGACAGAGACCTTGGCTTATAAATCTTCACGCTCCAAGATAATTGATATTAGTAATTAGTATTCTTTCTGTTGCTAAGCTGGTTCTGAGCTCAGGGCCTTTGCAATTGCTCTTCCTCTGTATGCTCACATGGCTTCTTGTCTCGGGTTGCAGCTGGTGTCACCTGAGGCACTTTATTGAATAGGCCTTCCCTGATCACCCAATTACAATAGTACCCAGTCACTCTTCATGTGACCTTGTTTGTTTTCATAGCACTTATCTTGATCTAAAACAATTATTTGTTTTCTTCTCTCTCTTTCTCTCTCTCTCTCTCCAACCCCCCCTCCCCCACCCCACTCTAAAATAAAAGCCGTGAGAGTAGGAGCCTGTCTGACATCAAAATGATCAGCACATAGTATGAAATTAATAAACGTTTCTTTAATTTGTTGAGTAAATGTTTATAAGAGAAGAAATAAAAAGAAGAAAATTAGAAGACATACTGGGTGAGCTTTTTTTTTTTTAATATTTTTTTATTGATTAAGATATTACATATGTGTCCTTATACCCACATTACCCCCTCCCTCCTCCC
>NW_005353325.1:2922117-2927160 GCF_000412655.1 Myotis brandtii | reverse complement strand
TTGTAAAGGACCCGGGCATTCATATGCAAAAGGCTTTGCAGCAGCCTGGGTGGGCGGGGTCTCGGAATCAACAGGGCGGAGCAAGCAGTTATGGCTGATTCTCAGCCCTGCCCTAAGGGGCCGCGCGTCTCAGTGTCCCGGTAATTGCTGCCAGCACCTCTGAGGGAAAGCCGCCCTCAAGTTCCGAGTTCTGCCTGCTGCCAGACCGTCCAGTTTCTCCCTGTATGAGCCCTGGGACCCCAGAGATTTCCGGAACCGGAGTTCAGAGCAGTCGGGAGCTTGTGACTCCCTCCCGATTCAAAAAGACAGCCATGTCCTCAGGTGCCCGCCCCTTTCCGTGTGTGCGCGCCGGAGCCTCCGGACCTCTGCACTTTACTTTCGTAGCTCCTCTGAGTCTGTGTGCTCTTCTCTTTCCTTCTAGTTGTAGAATTTCCACTCAGCCAGCCTTCCTGTGGTTCTGGATGATGACCGTTCTGTCTTTTAGTTGTATTTTTGAAGTTGTTGTCGGAGGCAGCAATTTCCGGTGTTTTCCTATGCCGCCATCTTGGTCTCCCTATGTGGGTGAGCTTTATGCCAAAGCAAAATCTGTTCTTTTCTTTGCTCTCTGACTAGATTATAAGATTCCAGAATTCAATTATTCTTTATATTTACTGAGCCAGGCCTAACATGTGGCACATGGTAGATACTGGTGAGTATATTTTCTGTTGCCCACATATTTCTTAGCAACCAAGTTAATAAATTGGATTTCTATTGATGAAAGGGTATAGTGATCTTTCTGCAGGAACAAATAAAATCCTAAACATTTAAGGTAAACTCATTTTCTGTGCTGGCATTTAGAGGTATTGAGTCTATTAGTAATTAGGCAATGCAACAGTCAAAGAATTTAAACATAAGTTAGTAAGGTCCAAACTGGAAGTTGATTCACATTTGATAGAGGCTACTGGATTTATGAGCCAATTCAGACCAATGTGCTTTAATCTTGAACTGTGAGATCACCAGAAATCAGTCTACCTGGGTTAATTTAAATCAACTCACTTCAAAATGCCTCCACTGAATTAAAATCTAATGAAATGTTATAAGAAATGCCCACTTGTTAGACCTGACTTTAAAAAAGTTAATTATAAAGGAATTATTTAGGGTACTCATTAATCCATATAAGGAATTGTCAATGTTGAAAAGGACTGAGAACTATCTGTTAAATATAGCAATAAGGTTATTTAAAATTTTGGCAAAAGTAGTTTCATTAAAATTTAGATTATAATGGGATGAGAAAAGAATGATTGGGAATAATGTGGTGGAAAGTAGACTATTCTTTTTTAATTTTATGTACAAAGAGATAGCATTCTGTCTTAAGGTAGATGTCTTGAATGACCCATTCATGGACGTTCACTTAGTCCAACGTAATGAAGCCTATGGGGAACTGACGGAAACACTGGAGGCACATGTTGAAGCTGTATTTCTGGATCAGACCCTGGCATTTTGAGCAGACACAGCAAGAACGAGAACCCTGGCTGAATTTCCTCGGATAGCTCCAGTAGAGTTGCTCTCTCTGTAGCAATGAGGCAAAAGGCAAGTATAGACTATTCTTTACAAAAGCTTAGCTGTTTGGTAAAAGAAAGACATTGAGTGGAGTCTGAGTGGAAAAAAGGAATAGATGAAGGTTAGTTTTGTTTTTTAATTCCATAGAGTCTTTTAAAAAGTATTTATTTATTGCCCTAACCGGTTTGGCTCAGTGGATAGAGCATCAGCCTGCAGACTGAAGGGTCCCAGGTTCGATTCCGGTCAAGGGCATGTACCTTGGTTGCAGGCACATCCCCGGGGGGGGGGGGTGTGCAGGAGGCAGCTGATGGATGTTTCTCTCATCGATGTTTCTAACTCTCTATCCTCTCCCTTCCTCTCTGTAAAAAATCAATAAAATATATTTTAAAAAAATTTATTTATTGATTGATTTTAAAGAGAGAGGGAAGGAAAGAGAGAGAAATATCGATTTTGTTTTTCCACTCACTTATTCATTCATTGGTTGATGCTTATATGTGCCCTGACCAGGGATGGAAAATGCAACCTTAGCGTATCAGGACAATGCTCTAACCAACTGAGCTATCTGGCTAGGGCCTAATTCTGTAGAGTCTTGACAGTAATTGTCAAGGAGAAGAACCAGTAAAGAGAAGAGTTGAAAATATGGGAATGAGAAGGGATAATTAATAGCAAAAGGCACATTTCCCAGCTAGTGTTCCATGAGTGTGCCATAAGCCATTGATTCACTCAGCCTTTGGGATGAGCCTCAGGCAGAGCTCCCAGGCCAGTTGCCTGCAGCTTGAACAACCTTCTTTGAAGTCCTCTGAAGGTCGCTTGCAGGAAAGAAAGCCTAATGGCATGCCCATATATTCCACAGGTGATGAGAACCATGGGCAACACTCAGCTCTTCTGGACGGTTAAGTGTCAGAAAATTCAGCCCAAGCGCTCGTTGCTGTCCATTGTGGGCAAGGATGCCTTGGGGTTGCTGGAGATATTTATGTTCTGGAGCATGGCAGGCATGCCACAGTACAGCTGCTAGGGTGGAGACACAGGGAGACAGGACAGAGGCTCCTCATAGGTGCAACTCCTGGGAATAGCCCCAGGGAGCAGCCCCACATCTCAGTCTTCATGTTCATTGGACATGTCTGGCCTTTTGTAGTTGATATATTCTTTTCAAGGTGTTCAGGCCACATGCACCTTTGAAGTTATGCGTGGGTATATTTTCCTGGGGCTTGTTTTGTTTTCCCTTTTACAGCAAAAGAGATGAAGAGAAGCATCAATAAAATGAAGGGTGCATGTCTCTGTATTAAAAGGGGTCAATTAATATCTCTGAGATTTTAAGTCATAAAAAGTTCTAAGAAAGCACCCAGCACAGGGTCCAGCACTTAGTTCACATGCAGTAAATATGAGGTTGTTGTGTGTTTTTTTAAATTTTCTTGAAGATCTGAAGTACTGGAAAGGAAGTTGAAGAGACAGAGATAGAGATAAGCATACAGGTGATGTAGCCTAGATTGTAAATTCCTGATCAACAACCACAAATAGTTGTCCAGCTTTCTAATTAAAATTTAAAACAAGGAGTTTATTTTTAAGAGCAATATGGGGCTTCCAACGACAAAGGAGTTCAGTATTAATCAATGCTGTTTGGGGGTTGATAAATGCCAATTGCATTAGTTCTTTGTTCTTTCATTAATCTCAGCTCAATCTCCAGGATCCTGAGAGTTGTGTTCAAACATGCATCTGTCTGCTTTGTTGTAACTATGCAAAGAGTCAACTCTTTGGTTGGTTAGAGAAGGAGAATTTTTTCCACATTTTGGTGACTCTCTTTTGCTGCGAATCTTTTCACTACAGTGAACATTTGAAAACAAAGACTTTCTGAATAGCCATCCCTGCTTCTCTTTCTTGTATGACAGTTTCTTTTGCGGACAGAAGGGGGGGGGGGGGGGGGGGAGGGCATCCTCCACAGGAGGTGACCCTTACTGCAGTGCTCCTGGATCTGTCAATCAACCAGAGAACCATCTGTCCCACTTTAGATTTCAGGAGCCATCTTGCACATCTGCTGTGCCTTTTCTGATGTCACTTATAGAACCCACTGAAAGCTGTTAGATGAATTAGGGGAAGCAGAGTGCAGCTGCATGCAGCTGATTTTGAATTTTTTGCAGCTGGGTCCTACACATCACTCTCAGTTTTGAAATTATTTTTTATGAGATTAAAACCACAAAGTGAATTATTCACTTTATAATAATAACTCCTAAGAGACTGGGCCTTCAAATTCTGTTCTCTGAAAAATTTAAAAATATATATTTTAACAACTCGCACCAAATGTTTAAAATTCAAGCCTAGAAGTGGTAATTAATAATACCTAACATTTGTTGTGAACGTACTATGAGTCAAGCACTGTTCTAAACATTTTAGTACAATATTGTATGAAATCCTCATAACTACCCTATAGTGAGTAGGTACTATTACTATCCTCACTTTATGAGGGATTTGAGGTACAGGGAGGTTGAGTAACTTACTCAAGGTCACGTAGCTAATAAGTGAGTCAGGTTTTGAATCTAGCCCATGATCTAAAGCAGTGCCTCTCAAACGTTAAAGTGCTTACGAATCACCTGGAGGTTTGTCTAGAAAGCAGATTCTAATGATTGGGTCTGAGGTGAGGACTGAAATGCTGCATATGTAACAAACTCCCAGTTGATGCCAATGCTGCTATTTTAAGATCACTTTTGAATAGCAAGGGTCTACCACACACTGGTTCTCAACTTGGTTACATATCTGAACCACCGGGACAGATTCTTAAAAATAATGAGGCCCAGGTCTCATCTCAAACTAATTCAAGCAGAATCTTTGAATGTGGGGTCTGAGCAGGGAAGAAACTAGGGGTGGGGATGGAGCATTAAAAGTGACTAAAGTTATTGTAAAGTATATGATTGTCTAAATACTGTGCTGTACACCTGAAACTAATACAAAATAATATTGAATGTTAACTGTAACTGAAAAAAAAGCAAAAAAGTGACAAGTTAATTTTAAAAACAAAGTTTTATTTATTTTAGAGAAGAAGGGAGGGGGATAGAGAGATAGAAACATTGATCAGCTGCCTCCTGCACGCCCCCTACTGGGGATCAAGACTGAAACCCGAGCCCTAGCCGGTTTGGCTCAGTGGATAGAGCATCGGCTTGAGGACCAAAGGGTCCCGGTTCAATTCTGGTCAAGGGCACATGCCCGGTTGTGGGCTCAATCCCCAGTGAGGGGTGTGCAGGAGGCAGCCAATCAAAGATTCTTTCTCATCATTGATGTTTCTATCTCTTTCTCCCTCTCCCTCTCCCTTCCTCTCTGAAATCAATAAAATATATATTTAAAAAAAAAGACTGAAACCTGGGCATGTGCTCTTATGGGCATGTGCTCTGACTAGAAATTGAACTGTTGACTTCTTGGTTCATGGGCTGACCCTCAACCACTGAGCCACACCAGCCAGGCAACAAGTTAATTTTATTATTTTTTAAAATATATTTTATTGATTTTTTTACAGAA
>NW_005353325.1:2894986-2922092 GCF_000412655.1 Myotis brandtii | reverse complement strand
GACCCTTTCACAGGGGTCGCCTAAGACCATCGGAAAATACATATATAATTACATATTGTTTTTGTGATTAATCACTATGCTTTAATTATGTTCAATTTGTAACAATGAAAATACATCCTGCATATCAGATATTTACATTACGATTCATAACAGTAGCAAAATTACAGTTATGAAGTAGCAACGAAAATAATTTTATGGTTGGGGGTCACCACAACATGAGGAACTGTATTAAAGGGTTGTGGCATTAGGAAGGTTGAGAACCACTGATAGGGCAACAAGTTAATTTTAAAAGAGAAGGAGGGGGTAGTGTTGATAGTAGGCCATCAGCCACAGAATATGATTAGCTAATTCTTTGTGTATTTATAATCTAATTTTTAAAAGGCACAATTTGAAATTATTTTTAAACATACTCTGTAAATCTAAATTAAAAAGTAGAATTTTTCTGAGTAGAGGAAAGATAAAGAAAATTACAAAGGTGATTTAAGGAAAGGATGAAAACCAACAAAGTATAAAGTCCATTCCCAAGGTTGACAAAGAAAATGTTCTAATGAAAGCAATAAAAATTGATTACTTTATTTCAAATTTTCCCAAGCTTAAATTATACATGTGAAACTGTAAACAAATGTGGGTGTTTTTAATTTTAGAAGATAGGGATATTGTCTTTTATAGAGATCATTAGTTTGTAAAACCAGCATAAAATGCATATATCTACATACCCACATAATAAAATAAAATTGCTCACCACTTAAAATTAAATTATATAATTTTTTCTAAATAACTGCAAACTAATCATAAATAATATTTAGACCAATTTGGATAAAAGAGCCAAGGGAGATTTCTGATACATCTTAAGTGACATGTTTTCAAATCCATCTGAAATAAATAACAATGTTGCCATAAATTGTTTACTGTCTGTATAATTCCTGTATTAGATATCCATTGCTGTGTAACAAATTACCCTCAAGTTTAGCTGCTTAAAACACCATATACTTATTGTCTCATAGTTTTTTTGGGTTAAGAGTTTGGGAGTGGGTTAGCTGTGTGATTCTGGCCGAGGCTCTGGTTAAGATGTAGGCTGGATTTACAATTATCTGAGGGACTCACTTGGGGCTAGATGCAGTGGTTCTCAACCTTCTGGCCCTTTAAATACAGTTCCTCATGTTGTGACCCAACCATAAAATTATTTTCGTTGCTACTTCATAACTGTAATGTTGCTACTGTTATGAATCGTAATGTAAATATCTGATATGCAGGATGGTCTTAGGCGACCCCTGTGAAAGGGTCGTTCCACCGCCAAAGGGGTCGCGACCCACAGGTTGAGAACCGCTGGGCTAGAGGCTCAGTTTCTAAGACAGCTTACTTACATGGTTGCTGGCAAGAGCCTCAGTTTTTGTCCACAGAGCTGCTTGAGTGTCTTCATGATCAGACAGTTAGTTCCTGCAGAGCGAATTTTCCAAGAGAGAAAGAGGAGGCCTTTTATGTCCAAGTATGAGAGGCCACTATCATCACTCCCTCCATGTTTATTTGTTAGAAGCAAGTCACTCTGTGCAGCTTGCACTCAAGGGGAGAAGAAATTAAACTCCATCTCTTGAAGGGAGGAGTTTCAAAGGCTTTATGTACAAATTTCAACCCACCCCAGTCTCTGTCACATAGAACTACAACCTGATGTCAGGGTTGTCTGTCCAGTGGATGATTATCTATTTTCCTGAAAAAGTCACCTACCTTCCCTATATCCAGTGTCTCACTTCCCATTTATTTTTCAAACTACTCTCTTTTACCCCCACTTTTCCTCTGAACCTTATCTCTAAAGGTCACTAAAGATCTGTTAGTCACTAATTGAATTAGATACCTTAATATCTTATTTTTATATCTCTGCAGCATTTGATACTGTTATTTACTTCCTGCATAAAATTATCTTCTTTTTTTTTTTTTTTTTTGGCTTGTGGTATGACACTGTTTCCTGGTTTTCTGGTGTGTCGTATTTGAATAGTGGTTTCTCAAGCCTGGCTACAGAGCCCAGCTTTCTGATTTTTGCCAGTCTTTTACCCATGAAGTAATGATCTCATTGTAGTTTTTACTTGCATTTCACTGACATTTTAGGAAGGGTAAGGATGCTGTATTATTTTCCTAAGGATTCCATAACAAAGTACCAAAAATTGGGTAGTTTAAAACCAGGACTTTAGCCCGGCCGGTGTGACTCAGTGGTTGAACTCGACCTATGAACCAGGAGGTCACAGATGGATTCCTGGTCAGGGCACATGCCCGGTTTTGGGCTTGATCCCCAGTAGCAAGTGTGCCGGAGGCAGCTGATTGATGATTCTCTCTCATCATGGATGTTTCTATCTCTTTCTCCCTCTCCCTTCCTCTCTGAAATCAATAAAAATATATTTTAAACAAAGCAAAATAGGAGTTTATTATTTCACAGTTCTAGAGACCAGAAGTCTGGTATCAAGGTGTCAGCAGGGTCATGCTCTTGCTGATGGCTCTAGAAAAGAATTTTTTTTGCTTCTTGAAACTTCTGGTGTTTGCCGATAATCCTTGGTGTTTCTTGGCTTGTAGGTGCATCACTCCAGTCAGATGTCTGTCTTCTCTCTGTGTGTCTGTGTGTCTGTGAAATTTTTCCTTTCTATAAAGATAAGAGCAGGGGTCCTCAAACTACGGCCCGCGGGCCACATGCAAATACAAATATTGTATTCGTTCCCGTTTTGTTTTTTTACTTCAAAATAAGATATGTGCAGTGTGCATAGGAATTTGTTCATAGTTTTGTTTTTTTTTTTAACTATAGCCTGGCCCTCCAACGGCCTGAGGGACAGTGAACTGGCCCCCTGTTTAAAAAGTTTGAGGACCCCTGGATAAGAGTCATACTGGATTAGGATCCACCCTAATGACCTCATTTTAACTTGATTACCACTGTAAAGACTGTATTTTCAAATAAGGTCACATTCTAAGGTACTAAGGGTTAGGACTTCCACATATTTTGGGGATACACAAATCAACCCATAACATATGGTATGTTTATTTCTGTGTGAAGCACTCACTGCCAATTTATGAGAAGGCTGTGATATGTAAGAAATATGAAATCATTTGGATACTAAAGATACTTGAAATTTTAAAAAATCAGGTAATGTAAGAATAAAATGTATTAATTCAGATCATTTAATAAGAATAGCTTAGTCAATAGATTAGTTCAACAAATTATGATCCAATTGTTAAGTTAAAAGCTAAACTATCACACATGGTGAGACAGATCTATATGTACCATAGCAATCATTTATTGTGGCACCTGCCCTTTCTTCCTTCTTTTGGTAGCAGTGCCTAATTCTCCTTTGTGAAACCAAGTGTTGCTCACTTTCAGTTAGTGTGGTGTGGTGGGAGCTGATTATACTCCTCACTTCCAGCTATGGGCCTCTGACACAACCTGGGCTGATGATTGTCCACTCTGGAATTTTGAAAAATATTGGGAAAGAGGTGCACTTCTTCCAAGGGTGTTGCTAAGATGCCGATGACTGCCTGGGAAGGAAGCTACTGCAGAGGAAGGCAGAGACCAGAGTCTTGGGATGGGGGGAGAAGGGGGTAAGAGAGATAGAGAAATTGATTCTTGATGCTATCTTTAGAGTACTTGGATCCAGCTGTACATGAGGTACAGCTCTATCTCTGCACTTTGTAGTTAAATGAGCAGAAAATAAATCCCTTTTAAATCTAATTTGGTTTGAATTGATTATCTAATTCTTGCCCCAGCAAGAGTCCTAATTAACACATGGACCAACATGGAAAGATGTCCAGGAAATCCTGCAAAGACAAAAAAAAACAAACAAAACAAGCCAATGTAAAACATATAGGATGACTCCATTTTTTTGTAAAAAAAAAAAAGTAGAAATCAGAAAAACAATTTTGGAAGAACATATATGAAACTGTTAGGAGTGGTTAAGAGAGAGGGAGATGATGAAGGGATTTAAATTTCTATATGATTTATTTCCTTAAAGAATTTGGACATTGAATGTATGTTTAATTATCACTAGAAAAAGTAAATATGATAGAGAAAAATTGGTAATAACATAACTACTATCCCACAGTAAGGGATAATTAAATAAATCATAATCCAAACAACAAAGATTATTAAAAATCATATTTTTAATGTATATACAGGGTCGCACAGTAAAATGGTCACCTTTTCAGGATAAGTGGGGAAAAAAAGTGACACACAAGCAGCACATATGGTAGGATCATAGTATTGTAAATAAAATAATGGAGTGCTTCACAGGAGCGACTTTAGCATCAGGCCGCCACATAACTTACATGGCTTTTCAGCAAGTTAATCTCTCTGAAATGATTTTTTTTTTTATTGTGAAAAGTAGATGCTCATAGTACCTACCTCACAAGGTTGTTGTGAAGAATAAATTAGATAATTCATGTAAAGTATCTGCCATGTACAAATGCATGATAAAGGAGATATATATATATATATATATAGAGAGAGAGAGAGAGAGAGAGAGAGAGAGAGACCCAGTGCACACAATTCGTGCACTGGTAGGGTCCCTAGTGGGTGCCGGCTGGGTACTCCCTCCCTTCCCCTGGCTGGCCCTGCCCCCTGGTCAAACTCCTGGATGAACTCTCTGTCAAGGGGACAATTTGCATACTATGCTTTTATTATATAGGATATTCAGGAAAGACATTTAAAAATGCACCAAACATTTTAATAGTTGTTTTTTTGGATAGTGGGCTTACTGATAATGTTTTTCTTCTGTATACTTCTGTTGACAAACTTGTAGGAAATCTTTATGAACTTATTTGCATCAAACTGACAACAATTGCCAGAAAGCAAAATCTCAATAGATTGAGAAAATGTTGTGGAGAATGGCAGTTTTACAGCTTATTTAAGGAGGGTTACATGAAATCCATTGGTGGTAGATTTAGGGGGCAGGAGAAAGCAAAGTGTGGGGCAGGGGTCTCTGGGATTAGATAAAAAGTAAAATGGGGAGACTCATTTCTTTTACATTGGTGGGTACAGCATATAGAGATGGTATGCTGGGAATAAGATAACAGTGGTCTTGTGCTCTGTTGCAGTGATTGTGTCCTGAGGGACCTGGAAAAGATTACTCTGACATTTCAAAGGTATGTTTTGTTTTTAAATCTTTCTTTATACACTGATGGATTTGAAAGAGAGAGAGAGAGAGAGTGAGAGCGAGAGAGAGAGAGAGAGAGAGAGAAACATTGATTTGTTGTTCCATTTAACCATGCATTTATTGGTTGATTCTCTTTTAAAAATATATTTTTTTAATTCATTTCAGAGAGGAAGGAAGAGGGGGCGAGAGATAGAAACATCAAAGATGGGAGAGAATCATTGATCGGCTGCCCTGCACGCCCCCTACTGGGGATGGAGCCTGCAACCTAGGCATGTACCCTGACCAGGAATTGAACCATGACCTCCTGGTTCATAGGTCAATGCTCAACCTCTGAGCCATGCTGGCTAGGCTATTGATTGATTCTTGTATGTGCCCTGACCAGGGATTGAACCCACAACCTTGGTGTATTGGGATGATGCTCTAACCAACTGAGCTACCTAGCCAGGGCCAAAGGTATGTTATTTTAGATTCAAAAAGACATTAGAGGGGGAAGGCCCTCTAATTTTAGTGGGAATGGCCGGAGAGAGATCAATGGGGAAAAAAAGAGATTTATGTAATACTTTAAACAATAAAGAATTTAAATTAAAAAATAATAAAATTAATGTCATAGAAAAAAGATATTAGACAGGCTCACTTATGGAGGGGTATTTTTTCTTTACCTCTTCAGTTTCCATCTGAATTAATATAGTTACTAGTCCTTGTTGGGTTAGGGGGTAAGCATGTTCCCATAATTGGGTTACAGCATTATTCATACATAAAATTTCTTTCTCAAGATTCCTTTCCACAAACTTTCTACAAGTTTGTCCTATAAAAAGTTTGTCTCTTTAAGGTAAAGATTGACCTTTGTCAAGGAAACTACAGACCTAGGACATGATGACTCATTTTTATGTTCCAAACATCCTATGTGGTTTCTTTCAGTCTCTGAGTTTGTGAGGCCCACTATGCAAGCCTCCCCTGAGCTTGTCAGGTTTAGTATGTGGCCGCTTTTTGGCTCACAATTCCCCCTTTTGGTCATATATCAATAGGAAGAATGCATTGATGACCAACCACTTGGTTGGATAATGCGATCCCACAGTGCTAGGAAGGCTCATTCCTAGGATGTCTTAGTGTCAGTGTTTGTCTTGTGAAATGGTGAACCATTGAGGATGGGGCAAGACTGTAACCTTGGAAGCAAGTCAAGGCGTTTTCTCAAAAGGGAAAAGCAGATAAATGGGAGGCAGTCAGGTCTTATGGGCCTTCATTAAGAAAAAAAACCTAAAAACCGCTCAATCATTTCTAACTTGCAATCAATCATGATCCAAGTTTTGCTGTCTCCTTACTTTTCGGTATTTTACATTTAGCATAACATTTACTTACTAGTGGCCCAGTGCACAGATTCTTGCACATTGAAAGGAAAATAATTAGAATAAATATTTTAATATTGCTATTTGCCTTTTCTGCCCTGGGAGCCAGGCAGCGGCCCTGCCCCCCGCTGCTGCCGCTGTTCACCATCTGTGGGGCGATCGGGCCCCCTTGCACCTGCCTTGGCCTGGCACCACCCACTCACCTGCTCAACCATCCCGCCGCAGTCCCACCCGCTGCCAGTGCTGCATCGCCGACACCCGCCATGTTCTGTGCTGCCCCCTGGTGGTCAGCGTACATCATAGTGAGTGGTCAAACTCTCGGGCTCCCTTTCGAATGACTGCCCAAAGGGACAATTTGCATATTAGGCTTTTATTATATAGGATAGTTTGAGGGCACAATTATATACCTCTTTACTTTTCACAATCTCCATGAGAAGGGTTCCCATTTACTGGTATTATTATTATTATTATTACTGTTGTTATGGTTGTTATTTTAATATGGTCCATCTACTTCCCACTAGAAGCACTCAAGTGTCATTCATTATTAATCTGATTCCTGCTAGGTGTGCAATAGGGAACTGTAATTTTAAGGTTTAATTGGGGCCAAGACTGTAAGAGCACAAAGGTGTAAATTACAGTTACCATAAAAAAATTTCCAGAGGCTAGGAGAACAGTAAGAGTTATATAAGTAAATTTCCTGTGCCTTAGCAGCCCTTATGTAGAGCCATTTTAATTTTATTATTACTTTTTTTAGCCAGTTTAGCTTCCATCGGAATTAATATAGTTAGTAGTTCTTGTTGGATTGGGGGTAAACATCCTATATAATAAAGAGCTAATATGCAAATGGTCATCACACCCTCACGCCGTCACACAGTAATGGCTCAGACACTCAACACTGGGGAAAGAGGAACGGGGACCAGCCAGGCACAAATGAGCTCACAAGAGAGGAATGGGGACCAGCCAGGCTGTGGCCCAGGAGAGGGACAAGCTGCCTGCCCTATGGTCCCGGGCGCCTGCGGCTGCGCTGGCCCCGGGCGAAGCCGGCCCAGGTCCTGGGTGCCTGCAACTGGCTGGAGGAGGGAATCCTGGGTCCTGGGTGTGGGGTGAGGCAGAGGCAGTTAGGGGCAATCTGGCCAGCAGGGGAGCAGTTAGGGGCAATCAGGCCAGTAGGGGAGCAGTTAGGGGCGATCAGGCAGGCAGACAGGGGTTAGGGGTGATCAGGCAGGCAGGCAGAGGGGTTAGGGGCGATCAGGCAGGTAGGCAGGCGAGCGGTTAGGAGCCAGTGGTCCCGGATTGCGAGAGGCAGTTGGACATCCCCAAGGGGTCCCGGATTGGAGAGAGTGCAGGCCGGGATGAGGGGACCCCCCCCCCTGTGGTGCATGAATTTCTGGCACCAGGCCTCTAGTGTTTCCGTAATTGGGTTCTAATGTTATTCATACATAAAATTCCTTTCTCAAGATTCCTTTTCATAAACCTTTTACAACTTTCCTTGTCCTTCTTAGTTTGTCTTCTTTTACTTACTGGGACAGGGGAAATCCTGGGAAAGTTCTCACTCAAAGGGAACATTTGAAGGAAGTAATAATGATGTCTTGTATTTGTGTAACACGTTTTACTTTTCAAAGCATTTTTTTTGCAATTGCTATTGTCAGAAAAATTTATAGCTATTTCCACTTAACAAACAAGAAGCTGATGCTCAAAGAGATTAAATGATAAAAATAACAGAACTTGCAAATAACAAAGCTGGGACTTAAATGAATTCAGGTCTTCTAGGTAAAAAAAAAAAAAAAAAAAAGATGAGCCCTAGCCGGCTTGGCTCAGTGGATAGAGCGTTGGCCTGTGGACTGAAGTGTCCTGGGTTTGATTCTGGTCAAGGGCATGTACCTCAGTTGCAGGCTTGATCCCCAGCACTGATTGGGGTGTGTGCGGGAGGCAGCCAATCAATGTGTTTCTCTCTCTCTCTCTCTGTCCCTCCCCCTCCCTTCCACTCTCTCTAAGAATCAAAGGGGAAATAAATATCTTAGGGTGTGGATTAACAACAACAATAAAAAAGATGAAAAAGAACAAGAACATGACATTGGTTCCGTTTCAGAAATTGAAGAACCTTTTCCTAGAAGATGCCCATAATAATATCATTGGATATTTTTTTCCTGTGACTCATTCAGAAAAATCTTTTCATTCCTTAGGGAAATTCCACAACATTATTTTCATCTTTCAAGAGTATTTTGTTTTTGCTGTTGTTTGGTTTTTATTAAATAAAAATTTTCAGTGTGGATGGTTACTTGTTTAGTTCTTACAAAAATAATCAGATTCCAGGAGAAATTTGAATAAGGCAAATAGTGCTAAAGATTTTTAGTGTGTATGTATTTGTGTTGGGGTGAGGGAGAAGGTAAAGGTAAAATGGAGAATTCTTATTGACCCAAACTAAATAAAATGTTTACATACAATCAAACGTTAATGAGCATAAAAAAGTTAAGAAACTAAAAGGTAATCAGTCAACATAGAGAGGAAAATGACATGTGGCTCTGTAAGAACTTTAAATAAATCTGGGCAGGAATAGTGTTTGTCCTAAAGGCTGGGCAAGAAGTCTGCCACTAACACAAAGACCAGCAAAGGCCATTAAAGGGAATTTTAGGAAGGGAGTGACATTGTCTAAATGGCAACAGAGGAAGTTGATTTTGGCAGCAGCTTTGGGAAAGGGCTTGAGAAGAAAAATCTGGAGAAGATTCTCAGGGGGAATAATGACTATACAACATACATAGGTGGAGTTGTAAAAGTGGAAAAGTTTGAGCATACAAGGGTCATCTGTTTTAAACTTTTATGGAAGCTTTTCTAGTTCAAGTCCCTTTGATCAAATCTTATTTTTCATCTGTCTCACCACTATACTTTTTGTCGTCGTTGAATTTTTATAAGTTTATTTTGAGCCAAACTGATGACGTACGCCTGGAAGCAAGATTTCAAATGCTCTTCACTATACTTTTGAATTTAGCTTTCATTAAGACTTACTCCAAATCATAATAACAACAATGTATTTTTAAATTGTCTGCTTTAACCACCTGCATTAACCTTATGTTGTGTCCCAACAAGACTCAGGCATGTTTAAGTCAGTTGTCAAGCCCAACCATCTGGGCATTCCAGACTCCAGTAGTAAGCATTAACACCTTGGACTTGAAACTTTAAAACAAAACACACATTGTTTCAAACATCAGCCTGTGTCATGAATTTATGTTGAGATGTTGGGGTGAAAGGCTGTGACTCAGGCTCTGTACATAGCTTTCAGCTTGTTGGGATGTGAGTTTCAGTACTTTGAACTCTAGTCCTCCTACTATATCCAGAATAGTTCATTGTTGGATAAACACCTAGCAGCCTGTAAGTTTTCTCTCTCTCTCTCTCTCTCTCTCTCTCTCTCTCTCTCTCTCTCTTTTTAATTTTCAAAACTGTCACTGAATTGCTTTATATTTTTAAGCTATATCCAGACTAACAGTGAATGTCAATATATGTTTGAAATATGCTTGGGGAAGTAAGATCACAACTGTCAAAAAGAAAATATACTTTAAAGAATTATTTTCATATAGGCCATATTTTATGGAATTTAAGAGGTTTAATGAACATCAATTATGAGACTTTTTCTTAGTGACTCTAAGTCCTTTGGGACAGAGCCATTACATCACATCAATTTTAATTGGTGTAACCTTGGAAAGGCCGATGCGATTCCTAGGTGGATGCCTTTTCCTCTCAATACTAAAGGATTCATAGGATAAGCAGGCCACCTTAGAACTGTTTAAGCTGTTGATTGATGTGCCTGGGAGCCACAGCATGTGCCTTTGGACACTGAAGGAAGGAATTTTCCAAGGGAATATATTCTTGATGACTTAATGGAACATATCTGTAGAAAGGCTCTGAGGATTTAAGCAAGGGCACGAGAACTTGTTTGGCCATAGTAAAATCAGCCCTCTCCCTCCTGCCACACCACCTTCAGCAGAATTGGAGGGAGTGCCACACAGCTGACAAGGTTGCCACTTCCCAATAATCATGATACCGCCTACAGAGTGCCAAGAAATCAGGCACAAGGCAGAGACTACAATGAAGATTGACACCACCACCTTCTCTTGAGTGACCGTCAGAATTAATTTCATTATGCCAAATACCTTAACTACTTCAGAGCACAAACAGAACTCCGAGCCATTGGGTCTTCATTATTTACAGCGGTTCTCAACCTGTGGGTCGCGACCCCTTTGGCGGTCGAACGACCCTTTCACAGGGGTTGCCTAAGACCATCCTGCATATCAGATATTTACATTACGATTCATAACAAAAGCAACATTACAGTTATGAAGTAGCAACGAAAATAATTTTATGGTTGGATCACAACATGAGGAACTGTATTTAAAGGGCCAGGAGGTTGAGAACTACTGGATTATTATTTCATAGAGTTTAGTACATGCACTGATCTGAGTCAATCTTCCTCTCCTCCCTAAGCAGCCAAACCCTTCCACTCTGTGCTTTGGAATATATGGTTCCTCTTTCCCTAATTGAAGCTTGGCTAGCCTTTGAAGACACTACACCCTTCTCAGCTTTCTCAAGTGGTTGCTGTGTCCTCTCCTACACTCCATTTACAGAGGACCTAGAGGTGGTTTCCTTGATTCTTGTTGCTACTTTTAGATATTTTTATTGTTTTCCCTAAACACAACAACCTACTCAGCTTCTTTGAAGCACGTGTTTTCAGACCACTACCCCCCTGTATTGAGCCATCTACCAGCCTTTTGCTAACTCTTCCTTATTCAATGATGAGTTTAGATTCTGGTCTTCTGTCTTTCTCTCCACCATTACTCATGCCCCTATGTTTGGTGACTTTAGCATTCACAAAAATTATCCATGCAAACACCCTCATCTCTGAGTTCCTTAATATTTTCACTTTTAATATTATTTTCCTTGACTACATTTCAGCAAAACACAATCATGGTCCTATGCCTTAGAGGACTTCTTACCACATCACTATATCACCTCCAAAAATCTTGATTTTCAGTGGTCCAATATTCTTCTGACTGATCATCTCTTATCTTTCTAACTTTACCATTACTATCACTCCCACACAGTCTCTTTGGAGCAACTAATCTTCATTGTCCATTTTTCTACCTATGTTATACTTTTCTCCTTATGTGGCTTACTATAATCAATCACTCCATTGCCTAAACCAAGGGTCCTCAAACTACGGCCCGTGGGCCACATGCAAATACAAATATTGTATTTGTTCCCGTTTTGTTTTTTTACTTCAAAATAAGATATGTGCAGTGTGCATAGGAATTTGTTCATAGTTTTTTTTTAAACTATAGTCTGACCCTCCAACAGTCTGAGGGATAGTGAACTGGCCCCCTGTTTAAAAAGTTTGAGGACCCCTGTTTAAACTCATGTCTGTCTTGTTCCTCTCACTTTCCATCTTACTAGGAAAACTCAACCCTGTCTTAAGCAGAATTCATTATCTATTTCATATCAGCACTGACCTGTTGAACATGACTAGAGAACAATATGCAACTATGTTGACTGCTCTTACTTCAAAATTTTAAACCATAAATTTCAAGTCAGCCTTATCTTGTTCAACAGTCTTGCTACATTTCCCTGGTCTTTCTCGCTCTCCTAGATAATTATTTCACAGCTTCTCCTCTATCTTCAAACCTCAAATATCCCCACCTCACTCTACTTTCATTTTTATTTATTTATTTTTAATATATATTTTGTATTGATTTCAGAAAGGAAGGGAGAGGAAGAGAGAGATAGAAACATCAATGATGAGAGAGAACCATTGATCGGCTGCTTCCAGCACGCTCCACCCTGGGGATTGAGCTCACAACCCAGGAATATGCCATGACTGGGAATCGAACTGTGACCTCCTGGTTCATAGGTTGATGCTCAACCACTGAGTTACGCCAGCCGGGCACATTTCTTACTTTTAGATAATGACCACTCTTGTAAGAAAATAGAAGCAGTTGGGAGAAAACCATCTCATATTTTCTTCACTAAATCTATCAGCCTGCCAGCATCTGTACCTATGTACTCTGCCTTCCCTTCTGTTATTCTGCATAACCATGAGTGCTCCCATCTGAAGCCAACATTCCCACATGTGCATCAGATCCTGTCCTTTTGGCCCATCAGTGTTTTCAGTCCAGCAATATTCCCTCTCCTCTACAGTCACAGTTTTTCCTTCTCGTCTTGATCAGTGCCATCAGACTACAAGCAGGATATAAATTCTCTCCAGTATCCTTGTTCCCCTCAAGTAATGTCACATTTTCCTACTTTGTATTGCAATGATCCATTAAGAATTGGCTGTTATTACTGACTCCACTTTGTCACCTCATATTTTCAATTCAACTCACTCCATTTTTGGCATTTGCACTGACTATTCCTCCAAGAATGCTCTTATTAAGATAAAATAAAAACCTTCCTTTTGCCAAATCCAGTGGTCATATCTCAGTTCTCACCTTGGCTGGCCTCTTAATAGCATTTAATTTGATGACCATTCCCTCCTTAAATATTTCTTCACCCGGTTTCCAGGTCACATCTCTTTTCTGCTTCTCCTACTTCCTTGCCCAGTCCTTCCAAGAATTTTAAATGTTGGAGCATATCAGGACTCAGTTGCTGGCCTTTTTAAAAATTTGACATTTTATTTTATTTCTTTATTGATTTTTTAGAGAGAAAGGAAGGGAGAGGGAGAGAGAGGTAGAAACATCATCATCGATTGCTGCCTCTACAGCCCTCCCACTGAGGATGGAGCCTGCAAATTGGGCATGTGCCCTGAAGGATCTGGAATTGAACTGGTGACTCCTTGGTGCATAGGTCAATGCTCAACCACTGAGCCACACTGGCTGAGCAGCCTTTTCTTTATGTTCATTTATGCTCATTTCCTAGGTACTCTTACCTAATCCCATGGCCTTAAATGCACCATCTATGCACTGAAGCCTCCCAGTTTATCTCTCTGGCCCTAACTACTCCCCTGCACTCCAGACTCATTTCCTAGCTCCTACTTGATAACTCCCCTTGTTTGTCTACTTGGTATCTCCTACTCTTTGTTTCCTTCCCCAAATCTGCTCCTTTCCTTGTACTTCCCTCCTCAGAACCCACCTTTCACTCCATTGATCTGAGAGTCATCCTGAACGCCTTTCTTTCAATCCGTCAGTAAGTCCTGTCAGCTCTATTATCATCATATCCAGGATCCAGTGAAATCTCACCACATCCATTGTTACTATTCAAGTCCAGGCTATCAAAATCTCTCCTCTAGTCTTTTACAACATTCTTCTAGCAGGTCTCTGCAGCCTAGTCTTGCCCTCACACAATTCATTCTTTACATGGAATCCAGAATTATCTTCTTTAATTAGTAAATCAGATGATGTCATTCATCAGAGTAAAGCCCAACAATGGTTTTCTATTGCATTTAAAATATAAACCCAGTCTTTACCCATGTTTACAAGGCCCTAATGACCTGGCCTACCTCTCTGACCTCATTCCTATAACTCTCCCTCTCCTTCACTCTGATTTAGCAACTTGGACTTCTTGTTCTTCTTTGAGTATGCCAACTTGTTCCTGTTACGGGCGAAATACAGCTTGTAGAGAATCTGATTTTGCTTTTAGAACAGACAAAAACGTAGTGTTTTGCTTAATTGAGCATTATGGGTCTCAGATGGATCTGTCCATTAGAGGCAATGAACTTCTTGGACATGTCAGAAAACTAATAATCATATAGTATTTTGGCTCCTGATGCGAACTGCTCCTTAGCCAAGACTGCCTTGATTTGGGTTATGTCACAATGTTCTTTTTTTTCCAGTGGGATGAGAGAGAATTATTATTATTTTTTTAAAATATATTTTATTGATTTTTTACAGAGAGGAAGGGAGAGAGACAGAGAGTCAGAAACATCGATGAGAGAGAAACATCGACCAGCTGCCTCCTGCACATCCCCCACTGGGGATGTGCCCACAACCCAGGTACATGCCCCTGACCGGAATCGAACCTGGGACCCTTCAGTCCGCAGGCCGACGCTCTATCCACTGAGCCAAACCGGTTTCAGCGAGAGAGAATTATTGATCAGCTGCCTCCTGCACACTCCTCACTGGGGATGAGCCTACAACCTGGGCATATGCTCTGACTGGGAATCAAACCATGACCTCCTGGTTCATAGGTTAATGCTCAACCACTGGGCCACACCAGCCGAATGAAATAAAAATGTTTTATTAAGAAAAGGACTTTCATGTCAGAAAGGCCAGCAACTGTCTCTAGGAGCCTGCAATTACCCAACTGGTGGAAATTACATCCATTGTGTCATTGTTGAGAGCCTAAGCCTTAGCCTTAGCCTTACAAGCTCTGAAACCCAATTTTGTCAACATACTGAGACTAGGACGATGGGCACCAGAGAGAGAGAGCCTGTGGCAGTGTCTGCGGCTTCATCTTCTAGGTCTTCAGAGGCCCAGTGGCTTTGCCCTTCCTGGAGATATCCTTGTATTCTCTCACAAATGTGCTCTTCTTGCTTAAGCTAGTTAGGGTTGGTTTCTGCCATTTGTGATGAAAACACCTCTACCAATACAGGATTGCATGGTATTTTTAGGAAGTTAGTAAGTTAGCACATGTAGAACACATGTAATACTAGTATTTCTGCCACTGGGATTGACAAATTGGCTCCTTCGATCAACATGTCCTCTCTCCATAAAGGTTTGGATGAAGGCTGTCAGCAGTTGGCTGTGACTTTATTTTTCTGCCTCCATGGCTAACCATTCCTATCCTGATGGACTTTTACCCCACTCGATATGATGTCACACTTTATTCTTTTCAAAGTCTTGTAGAGTTTGGAGCCTTTCTCTTTATGGTGACTTCGGATTTCTCCTCTCTAAAGCGTTATGTGTTGGTTTTACAATGAACTTGAAGATGACCTTTAGATCCTTATTTATTTCCAGATTCTTTAAGACACTTGAATGCAGTCTCCAAACACTGACAATAGTTTATGCCTTATTTGGCTTGTCTGTTCATGGGTATTGAATAAGCTGAGAGGTCTTAATGATTCTGTTGTCTTGTTTTATTCTCACCCTCCTCAGTTTCATTTATAGGTTTCTTAGGGCAATTTATGGGGGCTACCGCCAGGCTTCTTTATCTCAGCTGCTCTGATGCCACCATGATTAAATGCTACTCTCTTGATTTCTCTATTAACCTTCTTGGACCCTACTCTTCTGAGACCTTTCTCGTGATTTAGGCAAGAGTAATGAAGGAATCCTGGGAATAGCATATAAACCAATTTCATCCAAGTATCAGAATAGTATGAGATGGAGCAGGAATTATAGGTTGGGGTTCGTAATGTGTTTGCTATTAAAAACAACAACTCCAACCCAGATTCTCTGAGGCTGGCAGAATCTCCATCAGGCAAGAGACTGACTTGAAGCCCAGATGCTTTTTCCCTTGCCATCACTCAGCAATGCCTGTTGACGCCATTCTGCTGGCCAGGAAGAGCCATGGGTCTCCCATTAGCATTGGCACTTTAGACTTGCTATTGCCCACATTTTTGCTGCTTTTGCAGGACATTCCTCAGTCACAAGGACACTTTTGATATCATACCATTTTGGAGGCTAGAACAAATGGTTTTCTTATTTGCATGAAAATTACCAGGCTGACATGTACAGGCTAAAAAAGGTTCATATAACAGGACTTCTATAAATAGATCCAAAATACTAAATTGTGTTGAGTGGGATTTTACAACAGCTATCAGATATTTACATACAGTTTATAAAAGTTGGAAAATGTGACCTGCTCAAGTACTGGGACGTGGAAAGTTGAGTATTTTCTTGAGGGGGAAAACCCCTCACAGATAAAGATTTACATTGCTTCACTGTAAGAGGATATTTCTTTAAAGGTAAGATGTCTCTCTTAAGGACCATTCAGAATATTATCTAATTATTATTCTGGGCTTTTTGCTATATTAAAGGAGTAGTTTACTGAAAGGGGTTTTTTTTTTTAGTTGATTTGTAAAATATTTACTATGTTGGTATTTTTATTATATGTAGAAAATAAAACAATTTCTGGTGTATTATATTGTCAGTGTGGATGTTATTAATCAGCTCATCATTTACATAATTAATATATGGTTAATACATAAATATAAATATACATATAGTCTCAACATCAGTTATTAATACATTAAAATTTAGGCCAATTTTACACTTGCAGAAAGAGAGTAAAACATCAAGGTTTTCATTTGTTTTATTTGGAAAACATTTATTTGTAAAATATTAATGTTTTTATAGTTTAAACAAAAATAAAAAAAACAGACTAATCAATAGATGACTAAATATTGAGATAATTGTGGCAAAGCTAATTTTAAATGTATCTGTATGATTGATCAAATTCTCTTTCATTTTGCTATAGAGGACCTCACAGAAATATGTATTTGTAAATCTTTGTATTATTATTCTAATTGTCTATCAGGATTATTATATCTGTGTATCTTTACCTGGTTTATCTAGGAACCATCTGGAAAATAGGCAAGTAAAGCTAAATTTAGAAGATAAACTTGGAAATGATAATGGAATAGGGTCTGAGCCAAGGCACATGCACTGGTTCCACAGAGACCATGTTTTTCATACCTTTCTGCCCCCTTTACCCTTTTTCCTCTCTCTTTCCTGAGGAGTTTACCTGGTAGTATATTTCATTTTTTTCTCCCAAAAAAGATCAAGTAATGCTTCCAGCTATAGCCAATTATGGTATTTACCAATACATTCTTTCTTTACCTTGACAAAAGTAATCAGCTTTAATTTGGAATCAGATTTAAAGGCAGAGAAAAAAAAAACACATGTTTTTCTGGAAACCCTAATGGAATTCAAAATACTGCCCATTACATTCATTTTCTTAAACTTATGATGTGTCTAGGCACAGGGCAAACTGCAATTAAACTTTTCCAAGAAAATGATGATGTAAGTAGTAAAAATGGGCCCAACTGGATACAACCAAAAGAGATAGCCTTCTTTTTCCTGCATGCTGAAAAAAAAAAAAAAAAAAAAAAGAAATCATGACTACAAGTTAAAAGTAGAGTGAATATTGTCTCAACTGCTGGCATCAGAATTCTTTTTGGGGAGAATTTCAAATTGTCTTTGTTTTGAATAAGTGATTAAGACCCTGAGGTCTTAGATATCAGCTGATGACAAAGCTTTAGAGAGGGAGTCAAAACTGCTTAGTTTGAGAATTTGCTCGATAGGAGAAGAAGAATTCTTTGCTACTAGGAGAATGTGGAGAAGGCAGAGGAGGGAAAAGGGCTTGTGTCAAGAGAGGGAGTGACCCAGGGATCATGGCAGAGGGCCATGAGAAACCATTGGTGGTAGGTGGCTGGAAGGATTCTAAAATACTGCTTTGAGCTGTTTGTGAAGCTGTGCCTGATGAGACTGCTCCCTTCAACTCCCAGTTCTCCTGTGAAATCTACCCCTCTCATAGGTTTGTTGGTTTTCTTGACATTGGAAGAGCTCAGAAGTGAGTTGTCAGGGAGAAAGAATGAACCTGGAGTCAAAGGTGAACACAGAATTTCCCATCCCACACCCCTGCCCTGGTAATCACAAAAATCTTTGGGAAGGCTTTTGAACTTGTTCAGGCTCATTTTCTAAATCATAAGGGGCCAGGTGTCTCCAGCTGACATCCAAGTTAATGGGAGGGAATGTGTTTGTTTTCTTAGTGTAAACTTGCCAGATAAAATACAGGATGCCCAGTCAGATTTGATTTTTAGATCAACAGTGGGGACTTTTTTAGTGTAAATATGTCCCAAACATGGTGTTGGGTATATATTTGTAGCAGTGAGTACTGCCACAGATACCCTTGTTGAATTTGGGCCCTATTCCCAGTCAACAATATAATCTTTTGGAAAAGAGACTGGGTCTGAGCCAAGGCTATGGTCCCACAAAACATACCTTCTTCATTTCTTTCTGCCTCCTCTTTCCTCCTCACTCTTACCTCTTTCCCACAATTGCTTTCCAGAATTCTGTAAATTAGAGGCAACTGAGGGTGAACTAAGGGAAGAAATTGAGAGAGAGCATGTAGTTAAGTGTCCTCTATAAAGGGAAGAGAATAATGTCTACTTAGGGGTTGTTGTGAAATTTCAATGAGTTAATACATGTAAGTATTAAAAATAGTGCCTGGCATGGTACAGTAATAATATTGATTCTAGAGCTTAGCATCTGGAATCTAGAACCCTTTGCCTATTATAGTCACCACTGTTGCCCCTTACTAATCTATTCTTCACACTATAGTTAGTGATCTTTTTTTTTTTAAATATATTTTATTGATTTTTTACAGAGAGGAAGGGAGAGGGATAGAGAGTTAGAAACATTGATGAGAGAGAAACATCGACTAGCCGCCTCCTGCACACTCCCCACTGGGGATGTGCCCACAACCAAGGTACATGCCCTTGACCGGAATCGAACCTGGGACCTTTCAGTCCGCAGGCCTACGCTCTATCCATTGAGCCAAACCGGTTACGGCTAGTTAGTGATCTTTTAAAAATGCAAATCTGACCATGTCATTGCTTTGATTAAAAGCTTTCAGTGGCTTTCTGCTGCTCTAAATAAAGACCTACTAGACTTTTACTTTTACCTATTTCTCCATCTTAACTGTCTCCCCTTCACTTTGCATTTTCCAGGCAGATGGGCCTTTCAGTGCGGTCAAAGGGCTGTGCCTGACATATTTTCCTCCTTTCCAACCCCTATTTCACTATGACGATTTATACTAATTTTTCAGTTTTTGTCAAGGAAGTCTCCTAGTCTACATTACAACTCACAGTTTAGAGCATCCTTTATTTTTTCTTCATAGCTGTTTATTAAGAGTTTATTCTAATTATATATTTGTTTATTATACCATAAGCTCCATGAGGACAGGGACCATGTCTATCTTGTTAGCCATTATATTCCCCAGGCCTACCATAGTACCTGACACATACTAGGTACTAAACAAACAAACAAAAGAATGAACAGGAGTCAGTATTACATCCCATAGGCAAATTTGGCCCACTATCTCGTTTTGCAAGCTAAGAATGGCTTTTATATTTTTAAATGATTGAAAAAATCAAAAGAAGAATGATATATTGTTGATATATGAAAATTAAAATTTCATTTTAGTGTCCATAAGTCAAGTTTTATTGGAACATAGCCCTGCATATTCATTTATGTATTCTTTATGGCCACTTTTGTGCTACAGCGACTGAACTGAGGAGTGTGACAGAGAGCATATATATGGCCTGCAAAACAAAAATATTCACTCTCTGGCCCTTTACAAAAAAAGTTAGCTGACCCTTGTGTTAAACAATAGTAATTCTGGGCTCTTGGGCAGCTTCTGTTCAAAAGCACCTGCAGGTGGCCATTCTCAATTGTTAACAGTTTGCTTCTATTGCTGAAACAAGTGATCTGTTTATTTTGCTTAGTTGGTAGGATTAATTAAAGAGACTTTCCTTTGTCCTTTGTTTTTCTGCTTCTCTATCAACAGACAGAAACCCCCAAAGGACATTAGTCATGTGGTATACTCCTCTCCCAGTGGTTTGATCATGTGACTTTCTCCCTTAATCAGGTATTTCTACTTCTTTGGATAATTCATGAATTCTTTTCCTGATAGATGGTAGCAATGAATTAAAAAGAGTGCCTATATTTTCCCACCAACTTTCCTTAAACTCATACACTGGGAACAGATTAAAAACTACTTTTTCCAATCTTCTTTTAAAGGGACCACATCCCTTTCTAGTTACAAATAATGCATACTTTCCAGAGCAACACTTTAAAATATGCACTAAAGTCTAACAATGGGTTTAAAAATATATATATATATTTTAATGATTTCAGAGAGGGAGAGAGAGAAACATCAATGATGAGAGAGAATCATTGATTGGCTGCCTCCTGTACACCCCCCCACTAGAGATCAAGCCCATAACCTGGACATATGCCCTGACCTGGAATCGAACTGTGACCTCCTGGTTCGTAGGTCAATGTTCAACCACTGAGCTACACTGGCCAGGCCTAACAAAGTTTTAAGATAGTTTCAAAGTTATATCACCATAATCATCCCAACCTGAACAGATGATCTGTTCATCCCTTTAAGAAAATTAACTTAAAAATCTAATCTGAAAAGTAACCACTATGTATGCTTATGGCTGCTGAATTCAAAGATATTTTTAGTGATAGAGTAGACAAAGGACATGGTACTGAACATAGGTGTCTTTTTTTTCTAAATATATTTTTTATTGATTTTTTACAGAGAGGAAGGGAGAGGGATAAAGAGTTAGAAACACGGATGAGAGAAACACATCGATCAGCTGCCTCCTGCACACCTCCTACCGGGAATGTGCCCGCAACCAAGGTACATGGCCTTGACCGGAATCGAACCTGGGACCCTTCAGTCTGCAGGCCGACACTCTCCAGGGGTCAGGGGTGGGCAAACTTTTTGACTTGAGGGCCACAATGGGTTCTTAAACTGGACCGGAGGGCCGGAACAAAAGCATGGATGGAGTGTTTGTGTGAACTAATATAAATTCAAAGTAAACATCATTACATAAAAGGGTACGGTCTTTTTTTTTTTTTTTAGTTTTATTCATTTCAAATGGGCCGGATCTGGCCCGCGGGCCGTAGTTTGCCCACTGCTGCCTAGCCACTGAACCAAACTGGTTAGGGCATAGGTGTCTTTCTTTATATAATGCCTTTATTTCTGAAAAACTGTGAATGGAAATGGATCTAAACTGAATAATATTTTAAAAATCCATCAAAGTAATTCACCTATAAAGTCAGTATTTAATCCTTGACTTACCTCTTTTTTAAATTCATATTTTCATACAAAGAATCTGTTTCATACAATGAATCTGTTTAGAATGGGTCTGTTTAGAATTCACATTTTCATACAATGGATCTGTTTCATACAACAGATCTGTTTAGTAATGATAAAGGAGAGAAAAATGGCAGAAAAGTAACATACCAGCAGAACTATATGTATTTTGAGTAAGTTAAGACCTTATTAATATCTCTATAATAAAAATAGTCTATTATATAAAGCTCCTAAAATGGCTATGGCTATATTTATTTTTATACCTTTACTTTGCAAAATAAAAAGTTAAGCTTATGTCAATTCCTGAACAATTCTTTGCAAATTTTACCTGTCTGTGAAATTAAAAAGTCTGGGAACCAGTGATGTAGACTAAGTGATAAGATAGGTTTATAAGTGATAAGATAGGTTTACAATCAAATATTCATGAGAATAATCCTGGAATAGTATTCTGATTAATTAGATTTTCACATTGTGTTAACCATTTTGTTTCAGCCTTGCTTATTTAACTAGATTTGACATGCATTCATAGAAAGCCTTTGGTTATGCCAGGCATCATTTTAAATTATGCCAATGAAAAGATGCATAAGTATGGGCTTTGCTTTTGGGAATAAACCAGATTAGTGCAAAAGACAGAAAAAGAAACATTTAAGTTCTGTCTTCAATGTGATACCTGTAATCAGAATAATAGGTGTATGTATGTGGTATAGAAATAGTTAAGTCAGGGAAGGGAGTGCAATCAGAGAAGGCTTCATAAAGAAGGTAACACTTTTACTGGGTTTGATGGGCAGATAGACGAGTCCTCCAGGTGAGCATGGACTGGGAAGAAGGCTGTTCTACCCAAAGGGAACCACATGCTCAAAGAGATTGAGGCTTTGAAGGGCAGGATCATTGATATTGATGCTTCATCGATATTGACAGAGCCGCCATTTCAAGTGTCAAATGAAGAAATGGCCAGAGAAGAAATCTGAGAGGTAGCCTGGAGTCCGATGATAAAAGGACTTGTAAGTTTTGCTGAGTTGCTTGGACTATATTTAATATGTGCCTAGAGAATCTTTGAAGGGTTTTAAGCAGGAGAGAATTGGAAATCTTTCTAGAAATGAATTAGTATTCCCTTTCTGCCTCAGTAAGTAGAGTAGCAGCAGGAAAAGAGGAAGACCAAATATGCATGAATTGACTCTATAAAAGAAGCCATAGGCATGAGTCTACAGGAGCTAAGCAGGGCTGTTGAGGACAAGATATTGTGGACATCACTCATTCATAGACCAGGAGTCAGAATCAACTCAACAGCATGTAGCACAAGTAGAATATATTGAACCTAATTGATTTTCTTACTGATGGTGAAAGATTTTTCAGTGATATTCTCAATGAATATCAGTCCTCATTTTACAAAGAAACACATTGATATATAGGTGGAGGACTTGGGCCTCTTCAATAGAGACCCAGGAAATAGTTCTTGAAATTTCTTTATAAAATCAAATTACTATGAATGTATTTTCTCTTTTTTAAAAATATATTTTTATTGATTTTTAGAGAGAAAGGGAGAGGGAGAGAAAGATAGAAACATCAATGATGAAAATTGTTGATTGGCTGCCTCCTTCACACCCCCTACTGGGGATTGAGCCCACAACCGGGCATGTGCCCTTGACCAGAATCAAACCTGGGACCCTTCAGTATGTAAGCTGACACTCTATCTACTGAGTCAAACCAGCTAGGGCAATATATTTTCTCTTAATATGTCTCATTTTTGTTAATATTAAGAAAGGCCTGGGGAAGAGATTTTGGTTGACATCTATTAATTGAATTTTTCTTAATTTTACTATAGAAAACCATTGGTTAATATATGTAGATGGTATCCACTCAGGTGCTGAGTGAGGAATAAAATTGTGCCACTTATTATTAGAATTTGGAGATTCATTATACTTTCTGGAGAATGGATATATATTTACAATTTCTTTCCCTATTTGTTACTTAATACATAATAGTTACTATCTACATATATAAAAGCCTAATATGCAAATTGTCCCCTCAGGAGTTCGACTGGGAGACCGGGAGTTCGATCGCTCGCTATGACGTGCACTGACCACTAGGGGGCGGTGCGGAATGAAGGAAGGCCCCTGCCAGAAGGCCCCATCGGCCCTGATCACTGGCCAGGCCTAAGGACCTTACCCGTGTAAAAATTTCGTGCACTGGGCCTCTAGTATAAATATATGGTGAATTGAAAAGAATTTGCAATATAAATGGAAACAGTTTTTCTGAGGAAAACTACTGACTTAACTGGTAGTTCTTTAATATGGTTTAACTTTTATATATAAACAGGGAGAATAAGTGATCGTAATGAATTTCACCCTTTAAACGAGTTTAACGAAGATCTATGTACAAGATATTAAAAAACTATTATAGTCATACTAGAGACCCGGTGCATGAAATTCATGCACTGGGGGGGGTTGTCCCTCAACCATGCCTGCACCCTATCGCAGTCCAGGATGTCCGACTGATAGCTCCTGCGTTAAGCATATGCCGTCTGGTGGTCAGTGCGCATCATAGTGACCTGTCATTCCGCCATTCGGTCGATTTGCATAATAGCCTTTTATTATATAGGATTGGTGCATTGGGGAAGTATTTCTTTTTAAATTATGGGGGTTTGGCTTAGAGATGGGAAATGAAGGCAGTAGGTAAAGTATCTCTTAAGGGGAAAGTGTGAATTGTAAATTTCTCCATAGAAATTGGGGCTATGTACACTGAACATTCTTAAGAATGACCTGCATGTTGGAAGCTCTAGGTTTGCAGATTTTCTAAATTCTTTCTCAATGTGAAATGCCAATAGGAGTATTAGTACCAGGAGGCTGAGTGTATGGGCTAAAAAGTGATAATCATACTGTGGGCAAATGTGAAATAGAGAAAAAGTAATATAAATTATATTTGTAAGGTGATGATCTCAGCATGGTTGGTTAAATGTAAGGAAGAGAATCTGGAGATTACTGTAGACCAGTGATGGCGAACCTATGACACGCGTGTCAGAGGTGACATGCGAACTCATTTTTTTGGTTGATTTTTCTTTGTTAAATGGCATTTAAATATATAAAATAAATATCAAAAATATACATCTTTGTTTTACTATGGTTGCAAAGATCAAAAAATTTCTATATGTGACACGGCACCAGAGTTAAGTTAGGGTTTTTCAAAATGCTGACACGCCGAGCTTAAAAGGTTCGCCATCACTGCTGTAGACTGTCCTCTGGAGTTATGAGCCCAATGTGCTAGTGTAACAAAACAATCTGGTCATCATAGAGTAGGATTTGAAAACATCACCTAGACCTTAAACAAAAACCTGCAGTTGTGTATACATCTGAAATACTAGATGTCTTTATTTCAAGAAAATTATACGAGACATTAAAATATAGGATATTCTTATTCCGATTATATTACAATGTAGACTCTCAGGACCCAGAAAAAGTCTCAGAGTTTGAGAGGAGTAAATCAGGAGAAAACCAGGAGTATTACTTTACCTTAGCTGTAGGAAAAAGAATTGTCAAAAACCTAATAGAATAGGCTGGAAATAGCAGTTTAGTTATAGACACTTAATAACTGTGAAGTTATATAAATATAGTGACCTGGTGCACAGATTCATGCGCATTGAAAGGAAATTAATTAGAAGGTGGCCAGTGGGGCGGGACTGGGCAAGACGGGCCTGACATGCCCTGGAGCCAACCTCCGGTGGTCCCTCCAGCAGGTGGGGTCCCTCTGCTTGGCCCGTGGGGATTGGGCTGAAACCGGCTCTCTGACATCCCCGAGGGGTCTTGGAGTGTGAGAGGGCACTCTGCAAAGTTGCTGTCTTATAGGATGTGGAATGCAAATGCAAGTATGCAGTAAACCAGATTTGGGGCCAACAGTGCCCCAGCAATAACATAACCCATGGCCAAAAGTGGAATCGTGTGGCCCCACGAAGAATCAGGCTGCCTCCTCTCTGGTTTCTGGGTGTGTCACCAGAGAACTGCCACTGCCAAGTCACTGCAGCTTGGCAGTTCCTGTGTGGAGTGTCTGCCCCCTGGTGGTCAGTGCGCGTCATAGCGACCGATGGATGGTCGGACACTTAGCATATTAGCCTTTTATATATATAGGCAATCCAGATGTTTTCCTGTCTCTTGTCCTCACCACCTACAATGTTTCCCTTTTCTCACTCTTTGATATTAATGGGTATCCCCAGGAGATTTTTCACCTGAACTCACAGAAAAGTCCTATTGACTACGGATGTTTATGTCCCTTTCTGTCACTAACCCCCCTTCTAAGGCACTGCTGAGTACTGCTGCTTTCTTGGCACCACTGGGTTCCGCTGAGCTATCACTGCAAATGCACTAAAATATTCTGAGGTCCAAAGTGTCAAACTTAATTGGAAAACTTAAACGTTTTCCCCTAACATTCTTAGATGGGTATCAAAAGCACTTAACCATACCCAATTTTAGTAGTCACAACCCTTTCCGTTCTTACAGCTCCAGTGGGAACGTGGGGACATCCCTTCAGGGATGATCTCTCCAGGGCAGATCCCTCCAGGCTGTGGCAGAACCTCACCTCTTTCCAGGCGTGAGGTTTTGCTGCAGAGTTAATCTTCCAGTGCCAGGCCCCCTCTTCCCCTCAAGGAGTCGCCTTCTGGTGCCCGCTTGGGCTTAGCCTGGGTTCCCTCTGCTACAGTTCTAGCAAGGGGGACTGACGTCGTCAACTTGAAGTTGGCATGAGGGGACCATCTACTCAATCTTCTCAGAAGAGTAACTTAACTCTCCTGGGAAACGTTAAGAAAACACCAAGGACGTGAATTACACGGAACTTTTAAAGGACAGTATTTGAATATTTTAAATGAATGAACGTGAGACAAGGACACCTCCAGGTTTGCAGATAGCTTCATTAAAGCTCTTCGGGGTAGGGAAATGCAGTGGAATCAGGAGCGGTGTGGACGGGAGTGAAAACTTGTTCAGCAAATCTCTGGAGGAGTCAGCACGAGAGTTTCAGGTATTGTAATTCATTGTAACCACTCCATTCACTGGATGAGATTCCAGCTCGGGCAACATTACTCATCTGGAGAAGAGTTTGAATTTTTCTCTTCTCCTTTTCCGGATTTCTCCAATACAGGCTGTGGTTTTGTCCCTATCCACATTTAAAGGGAAAGGCACTTAGGAAAAGGCAAAATAGAGAGGACTTTGAGGCTGCATCTCTCGAACCCGTAAAGGGAGAGCGATAATGGATAAGGGGCGTGCAGACTCACTCCTTCCTTGCCCAATCAGGTGCACAGGAAGATGTCTTTTTACCAATAAAAATAAAGTTCGCTTTCCGGAGGCGGGAGGGTGAGCCTTGACTGCCAGTTCTCCAAAGCAACGATAGAGTAGAAGACAGAGAGTGATTAGAGGCAGGACCAACCCGGGGAAAGGGGCGGGATGGGGTGGGGGCAGCTCTGAGCGGCGGCTGGACTGGCCAGTGGAGTGCGAAAATCGCTGTTCCTGTTGTAGTGTTTTTCGCCAATCAGCAAGGTGAGGGAGTGGGCGGGGCGGGGAAGGGTGGTAAGAGCTCGCAGCACTGGCGAGCGCCCGTCGGGCTCCGGGGAGAGGGAGCAATCCGGTTAAAATCAGAAGCGGAGGGAGGTTTAACCACGGATCGGTTCCGATCGGATTATTCCTTAAAGGGGACGCGCCATTGTCAAGAGAACGGAGTCTGGGGCCCGAGGGCGGGGACCAGCGGCGCTTGAGGAGGCAGCTGCACCTGGACTGGGGACGGGTAGGTGTTGCTTGGGGGAAAGGCGCTTCATTTCACTTTCTCTTCCACCCCCAGGGGCAGGGGCCGAGG
>NW_005353325.1:2862186-2894669 GCF_000412655.1 Myotis brandtii | reverse complement strand
AGGGTGGACCGAGGAGCCAACTTGGGGCGGCCGCTGGCAGCCCCGGGCGGAAGGGGTGCTGGAGAGCGGCGGAGCGCGCGGAATAGCCTGCCCGGCCCAGCATTGTCCCTCTTTTCCTTTGGTCTCTCCGCCCACTGCTGGCGGTAGTTGGGAGGGGTGCGGATGCGGGCGCTGTGCCCGCGTCGCTACGGGTCGGCTGTGCACCCCCAGACCCAGAGCTTTCCGGAGCTGGAGTGGCCCAATCGACGCCGCAGACACCGCCCGAGGGCGGTTCGGGCCTGCTGAGTGTCTTTGCTGCTCTGAGCTCGCACCTTCGCCGGCTGAGCTCTTCTTGCAACTTTTCTTTGCGGATGGATGGAAATTGTGGCTTCTGGGCGGCAGGTTCTTTGGGCGTAAGCTAGTTTCCTGCGTCCTGGAGAGGCTGATTTCTAGGGAAAAAATGGTTCTTGACTGCTGTCGGTCTCCTTCCCATCCCAATTTCATTCCTTGGCACTTAAAATCTTTTCTCTTGTGCATTTGCAATCATATGGGAGCATTAAACTCTCTCAGATCAAGATAACTTGGCAAAAAAAAAAAAAGGTGCGGGTGGAGGTGTGATGGAGAGGTCAAGAGTTCCCTGTAGAGTCAAACTTGCCTTAACCTTTGAACTGTGGAAAGTATCACCCCGACTTACTTGAGGTTCTTTTAGAAGGAAAAGGAAAGAAAACAGAAAACCAGGTTGCCAGGGTCTATGAGATTAGGAAGAAATAGACTTTGGATAGAAATAGTTTTCTAAAATGCAGTTCTGCCTAGCAGATATCTTCTATTAATTTCTTTTTCTTCTTACAAAAGGTAAAGTTAACTTCTACTATTGAACTCATAGGCATTATTCGTAACACCAACTTTTACTATTAGTAAAACAAGTATAAAAGGTTTTTTCATCTTGAGCATTAGTGCTATGCTGTACCTGTCGATACTTGCTAAAGAAATCATATTTAGAAACAGCACATTCCTTGTTAGAGACCTTATTTAGAAAAGGAATGTTTTCATAAGCATTCATTTTTGACAGTTTCTTGTACATACTTAGTAGAGTACTTGCATGTGCAAGTTACATTCCTATAAACAAAGTAGCAAAGTAGCAGTGGGTATGTTACTCTGTAGTCTTTTTAAAAATTTTTTTTGCTACTCATAAAAAATAACATTCCATCCAGTCTTCCATTCTGAGTGATTTTTGTAAAATTACTTATGTAGAAGAATGAATTTTGTCGGAACACCTGGCCCAGTGTTGTTATTTTTTTAAAGCAATACTAACAATTTCCCAGAGTGTTGATTAAAATACTATTTAGTAACTTTCTGAGTGATATGAAACATGATAAGTTAACAGACTCAGCAGTAACAAAGGAGAAACTACTTGGGAGAGAGGAAGGGAGAGAGATAGAAACATCATGAGAATCAACATTCATCCAGCTGCCGGCTGCCTCCTGCACGCCCCCTACTGGGGATGGATCCCGAAACCTTGAGCATGTGTTCTGACCAGGAATCCGACCAGTGACCTCTTGGTGCATGGGTCCATGCTCAACCACTGGGCCACACCAGCCAGGCGGCAGTATTATTGACTATATTCCCTATGCTGTAGGAATCCTGATATTAACTGGTATTGTTACATCTAATATCCACCTCCAACCCCCACCCCTCTTAATCCTCTTCTGTGATAAGGACGGCAGGCAAGCTTCCCGGCACAATCTTCCTTTTCCCCATTACATGATAGAAAGTAGAAAATTAAAACATGTTTCCAAATTTCTATCTTGGTTTACTTACCAATTTATTTAAATAGTACAGGAGAGAATTTCTGAACTTTTAAAAAAGCACATATAACGAAAACATTCAGAAAGAATTATCTTTGAAATATCTAGATTGTGTTTCCTGGAAAATATATTTTTCTTGTGAGCTTTTCACATTTAAAAAAAACATTGTCTTATGTATAGACATTATCAAGACATTTCTCTAGTTGTGAACTTTCTTGAGATCCTTGGGAACTAGGACTGCCTTCCATTTCTGTGCAAATTCACTGTGTCACCTAGCGCCTTCCTAGTACCCAGTAAATGTGATGTCTTAGGTCTTTGTGACAGAAAAAGATGATATTCTATACAGGTGGCTTGAAGTACTTTATTTTTTAATGAACACCTTTCTAAACAAGGTAAACCAAAGTACAGCAATTGGTTCAGTAACTGTGGGAAAATATATTAACTTTTTTGTTCTGTGTACAAAAATGTGACTTAATTGTTTATTGTTACAATATCTGCTCCACAGACATCTTTTGTGACGGTAATAGCTCATTGTCACAATTATTAGAACTAGGTTTAATCTGTCAACATCTGTTGAGTACCCATTTATTTAAGGAGTATTATGGGAAGATAAAGTAGAAATGGATGGCAGTCATTACTCTCAAAGGTATACAGTTTAGTGGGAAGTTGCAAAATTAACGTCCATAAGAAAAAGACTGTATCTCAGTGCAGTGACAAGTGCAGAGTAACCTTGACACAGGATTGATGCCAAAATGGTAAAGGAATAGTGCAATAATAGAAGAAACCTAGGTGAGGTGGGAAAGTTTTCATTGCCTTGTACAACAGACATTCTCATCCTCCCACCCTCCCCGCCACCCTCTCCCCTTGGGTGACCATCAGCTTGTTTTCTACATCTGTGGGTCTGTTTCTTGTTTGTTTTGTTTACTCATTTATTTTGTGTGTGCTTTTTAGATCCTACACGTGAGATAGATTTTATATATTTTTAAATAAATTTAAAAATGAAGTATGTTTGGGGGTTGGCTGGGTGTATGTTCTCTACTTGAACTATTTTTATCTGTAACATATTAGGGGGGCAGAGCATGCGCTCTGTATTTCAGCTATTGTTACCTCACCAGAGGGATCATCCCAGCTGAGATGTCACCTTGTCGGCAAGCTTTACTTCTGTTCTCCTCATCATAAGGGACTGCTCTGTCCTCTTGCTCCTGTAAAACCCTTTTACAGCACAAGCCACGCTCTGACCTATCCTATGGTTATGTGGGTATTTCTTCCTTAGGTTTTGGACTTTGGTAAAGACCATTTACAAAAGTTAGAGGCCCTCCCTTCCCACCCCACCTTCTTGCTGTTGCCTAAAGTACTTGAGCAGTTTTATTAGACCACTAGTATTCTATAGAAACCGTAAGCTGTATAGAAGTTCAAAAAAATTATACTTGGGGTTGGTGGTGAATGTATGTTTTGTTTAGAGGGAAAAAGATTTTTATTTTCCTTACCACCAAAGTATCACATGCTCATTGAAAAATATGAGTATGAAAGAAATGTATACTTTATAAGTTAAAAGTACTCCTGTAACACTGCTCTTATCACATAACTATTGGTAATGTTTTGGTGTTTATTCTTTGTCCCCCCCCCCCTTCTTTTTTTTAGATAGGACTGCCTTAAACTATCATATTTGACAATTTTAATTAGTAAGTTGTATTTACTGGGAATGGAAAAAGGTAATCAATTTTTATATACTTATTTATTATTCATTTTTCCGGGCTCAGTAATTTTGTGTTGTTGTTGTTGTTTTTTTAAACCTTTTCTTGAGTTATAAAGCTGCCACCAGTATGTTTGTATTCCAAAATGGACCTCATAATCATTTCAAAAATTGATCAAAACCTGTGTCCCTGAATAGTATCTGCCTTTACCCTAAAATACATTTGGAGTATATACTCTAAGCATACTCTTTTCCCATTCCTTGATTTTTCTCATCTCTAGAGAACAGTAAACTTATTTTGAAACTGCAACAGGCACTTCTCCTGGTAGCCAAAGAAGGAACGTACAGAAGGCTTTACTCTACCAGGAAGTTGCTCATAAAAAGGGAGCTACAGTTTAGGCTGATGAACTAGGTGATAAGATTCTATTGTTCAAGCGCTTCATAAGGCTGCCCGGAGGGGAAAAAAGGGTTTCCCAAAGGTTCCTAAACAGAAATCCACGCTGCAAGCACAACCAGGTGGCCTAATTAGCTGATAAAATCTCCATTCATTCAGCACATTGTTATTGAGAGTTTCACCTACTTTGTGCACCATGCCAGGCATTGAGCTCTAGACATTGAAGATGAGGTTAAGTCTATTGAAGATGAGAATGTCTGTCTCCACCACAAGTTATGAGCTCCTCTGAGTAGGATCCTTAAATAGACATAATATACGTGTGGATTCAAGGCAGAAAAGCAGTGTCAGCTTAGGTGAGTTAGTTACTCACTCTTGTTTATTCTATGTAGCTTCTTCCAAAATGTCCTAGCAAACAAACCTGGTCTTCCCTAGGAGGTGGATTGGGGTCCATGGAGCCTGTTACATTAAATGTATGAGCGCTAGATTTTTTTTTTTTTAACTCTGCTATTCTTTACATTAAATGTATGAGCGCTAGATTTTTTTTTTTTTTTTTAACTCTGCTATTCCCATGATGTGGCAAAGTATTTCTGGAATTCTACAAACATTGGTGTGTCTTTTTCCATGTACCCTTCAGGGATCATTCATTTCAAAGATGCCAATAGAGTATTAACACATTCTTTTAAACTCAAAATACTATAATAAATAGATGCCTTTATCAATGTTATAAAAATAATTATTTTGAAAAATCACTTGTATTCAAATACAGTGTGAAGTATTTTTAACTTTTACAAAATGGGCGCCCCTACCTCCCCCCATGCTTGTGGCTTGATCAGTGTATTTGTGGGTAAGGGACTGGATTGTTAAGAAAGGGACCTTGTAAGACTGTTAGTGATGGGATCAACGAGGCCAGGAAGACTAACAGATGGGTGTATCCTATGGAGTTTGACCATAATGCCCCAGTTAATGAATTTATCAAGATTTGTGAAGAGTCAGAGTTTTACAATAACAGCTTTATTGAGAGATAATTTATGTACCATACAACTCATCTATTTAAAGTGTTCAGTATTCAGTGGTTTTTAGTATATTCCAGAATTGTGCACCACCACCACAAACAGTTTTAGAACTTTTTCATCACCCCATCACATTCCCATCCTCCCTCCCTAGCCCAAGGCTAGCACTAATCTATATTCCATCTCTATACATTTGCCTGTTCTGGACATTTCATATACATGGAAAATTATATTTTAATGTGCCTTCCTGTATAAATTGGTCCCTCTCAATGTGTATTAACCCTAGGAGTGGAGAGGGTCTGTCATGATGTGTGTAGCGCCAACTATAAAAAGATTTTCTTTAAAAGGGAATTTATCTAAATCCTTATTCTACCTAAGCCTGGAGAGTAATGGGAAAAGAGATCCTCCCCCCCCCCCAACCCCCCGTGAATATCATAAGACTCATTTTGGTGACACTTCTTTATATTCATTTAATCATTTGGTGAGTCTCTTCAAGTAAACAATTTATGTCTCGAGTTCTGCATACTGGACTTAAATAAAGGACAATACTTTAAAAGAAGTGGAAAGTATTAGTAAGTTCTAATCGTTGCTAAATACAATGTGCTGTTTACTTATTGATTCAAACTGTTGTGTTGTGCAACTCACCATTTATTTGATCAAAAATCATGCTTCCTAGGTTGATCATGATGAACTTTCGTGTGCCCTTGCACAATGCAGGTGACCTCGTAGGCACGTAAGTGCTTATTGATTGCCTGATCACTGTGACCATAGATACTTTCATCAGCTCTACTAGTCCTTATTCTTCATCTTGTAATAAGAGTAGCTAAATGAATTGAGTGCTTACTAAATAATGTGATATGTACTTACATGTACTGTCTTTTAAGGTAAAATGATACAGTTTATTTTTGAGAATTTCCTGTAATTATCTCCATGGATAATTTTACAGGCTTCAGATCATTTCTTTGTCCTTTTAAGATTATTTTGAATGGCCATTTTCTATCAAACCTGAGCCACTGCTTTCTCCAAATCTCCAGGAGCTGTCAACATATGGTTTTTCACCAACTGCATCCTGCTGTTGGATGATAGCAATTGTAAGACCCATCTCTGTTTCAGAGCATCCATACCTCAGAGAGGTTATAGTGGTGTTTTTTTAAGGGTGTCAGGGACTTGAGGAAGGGATATCAGTTTTTTCTACTGACTGCAATGCAGCATCATTTTTTAGTTCATAAAATATTTGCATGTAGCCCTGGCCTGTGTGGTTCAGTTGGTTGGATATTTTCCCATGCATCGAGGGGTTGCCGGTTCATTCCCGGTCAGGGCACATGACCCGATTGCTGGCTCGATCCCCTGGTAGGGGATGTGTAGGAGGCAGCCGGTTGATGTTTCTCTCTCTCACTACATGCCCTTGACCGGAATCGAACCTGGGACCTTTCAGTCCGCAGGCCGACGCTCTATCCACTGAGCCAAACCGGTTTCGGCACTCTCTTCTATTTTTTGGTATGTCTCTATTTCATGCTAATATTTAGATGTGATATAATTTAGTTCAATACTGAAGAATGCTGGAAAGGTAATTTAAATGCAGTTTTCGGTTTTGTTCTCCATTAAAAAATTTAAGATGGATTATGCTCTCTATTATATTAGTAAAAAAAAAAAATAGCTTTGGTGGTTTGATTTATGTGTCTTTGCATAAGGACCTCCAGACATTACTCTTCTCAGTCAGCAGTGTACCGACCACCATTTGTTGGTGAAACCATTTCTTTCTAAATCATGTCTGGTTTTTAGGGTTGACTTGCTTATTCCTTTACTGTTAGCTGTATCTCTCTCTCTCTCTCTTTTTTAAATACACTTTTTAATTGATTTCAGAGAAGAGGGGAGGAATAGAAAGATAGAAACATCAATGATGAGAGAAAAACATCATGGATTGGCTGCCTCCTGCATGCCCCCTACTGGGGATCGAGCCCGCAATCGGGCCTGTGTCCTGACGGGCAATCAAACTGTGACCTCCTGGGTTCATAGGTTGATGCTCAACCATTGAGCCACGCCAGCTGGGCAGTTGTATCTCTTTGTTTGCTCTCATCACACCTGTCTGTAGAGGTTTCCTTGCCTTTCTAATTTAATATTTTTAGTGTGCTGTGAGACTAGCACCCATAACCACACTTGTTGAATGAATGGTGGGTAAAAATGATAGAAGGCTCTGTGTGGGGAGCCAAGGGATGTCATGTGCATGGAGCATTAGTGCTAGGTCCTTGTTATGTGGGTTTTTACTGCTTAGAGGACTCTTGCCTCTTTCCTGGTTTTGGACTATGTTTCTGATAAGTAATATTCTGGATAGCAGAAGGTGCTGTAACAGGGTGGGGTAGATGTCTAATTTCCCACATAATGGTCCTTTTAATTCAGTCTTAAGTCTAACTCAAGTGGATGGAGAATAATTCTTTTTCGCATGCCTTGATATTCTACTTCTTAGAAGACCCATCACAACCCCAAGTTTGTACACCAGGATACTTGCTGTAAAATAGAACCTAATATAATGAATGCCATGAGCAGAAACTAGAGGCCTTAAAGAACTGTGAGGATGCATGTAAAATGCCACATGTGCCTGTCACCTAGATATTTATATTTAAACTGGATCTTTTGGATCAATTAATTTATTTTCTTTGAGGTAGAGTTATCGTCATAGATGCCCTTTTCTATGTTTGTGTTGATGACAACTTAGACTTATGTCTTGTAGTTAATATTCCTGGCAGTACTGAACCCTTACTATACTTTGAGTAAATACTGGTTAGGGTTTTAGTTGTAGATTTCTTTATCTGTTGGAATTCATAGAGTCATGTTTTTACCGTTTCCTGTTGGAATTCATAGAGTCATGTTTTTAGAGCGGGGTGGCTTTGGGAATAATATGCTGCAGCTCTTACATTTTGTAGCTAAGAAATGAGATTGTGACTTGTTTGAACTGTGGACAGAATTGAGTTGTGTGTTTTTTTATTCCTAGTCCAGTGTTTTTCCTGTTCTAGCATATACTAATACTTACCCAAGTAAAAAGTTTTAGGGATAGATAGAATCTTAGACTTTTGTAGCCTCTATAACAGAGGTCTGCAGACATTTATGTTATACCCAGAAGTATAAAAAATTGTGTCTGCATTTCTAATATGTGTAAGTTTGTTGTAAACTATATACTACATATTATGTTCATAAGAAGAAATGAACAAAAATGGGATAAAGATGAAAAACATTTTAGAATGCATTATTTCCATGCTTTTGATTCCACTTAAAATATTAGTCATTTTTAAAACAAGTATGATTGAATGTCATTGCTTAAATAACTTTTTATTTTGAAATAATTATATACTCATGGGAAGTTGCAAAAATAGTACCGGGAGTCCTGTGTAACCTTCATTCAGCACCCCCTAGTTTTAATATCTTACATAACATAACATTTAACGTAACGTAACATTAAACCAGGAGACTGACATTGGTACAATACTCGTCAGTAGTCATATTCAGATTTCATGGTTTTTAATGCACTCATTCGTGTGTGTGTGTGTGTGTGTGTGTGTGTGTGTGGTTCTATGCAATGTGATAACATTTCATGAGTGGATTCATTTAACCACTACCACAATCAAGATATAGTACTGTTCTATCACTGCCAAGAAACATCCTTGTGTAGCTCAAGGTCACCTCCTTTCCCACCCTCCTCATCCTTATTTCCTGGCAACCACTAATTTCTTTTTATCTCTATACTTGTATCATTTTGAGAATGTTACATAAATAGAATCATTCTGTATGTAAACTTTTGAGTCACTCAGCACATGCCCTAGAAAACCATCCGAGTTGTCCTATTTATCAGTAGTTCATTTCTTTTTATTGCTGAGTAGTGTTCATTGTATGGATGTACCACAGTACACAGTTTAACTGTTCACCTGTTGAAGAACATATGAGTTTCCAATTTGGGGCTATTATGAATAAAGTCATACAGGTTTTTGTGAACAAAAGTTTTCCTTTCTCTCGGATAAATCTCCAAGAGTGCAATTGCTGGGTTGTATCGTAAGCATGTTTAGTTTTATAAGAAACTGCCAGACTGTTTTCCAGAGTGGCTGTATATTCCCACTGGCAATGTATGAAAGATCCAGTTTTTCCATATGCTTGCCAGAATTTGATATTTTCACTATTTAAAAAATTTTAGTCATTCAAATAGTTGTGTAGTGATATCTCATTGTGTTTTTAGTTTGCTTTTTCTTAATGGGCAAACCTATTTATTGTCTTCCTACTGAGCAAATTGGATTGTTTTTCATAGCTGAGTTTTGAGAGTTCTTTACATATCCTAGATAAAAGTCCTTGTCTGATAGATGGTAGGCAAATTTTTTTTTCTCCATCTATGGCTTGTAAATCGGGACTTTATAGAGCAAAAAAGTTTTAAGTTTTCATGCACCGCATTTAATAATTTTTTTCTTGGATGAATTCTTGTTTTGGTGTCATGTCTATGGACTCTCCACCTAGTCCTAGGTCTCAAAGATTTTTTCCTAAAGGTTTTATAATTTTACATTTTACAGGATAATCACTTGCTTACCTTACAATTTTTGATAAAACCCTAGTATTGGTAACAGGCAGTTGCCAGTTCTACCATTTTCTTATTGCTTGCTTATATTTTGCTTTACTAATATTAGGGGGGGGGGGGGCAGTAAGCGGTGACCAGGCTGACAGGAGGGGCAGTTGGGGGCGATCAGGCAGGAAGGCAGAGATGGTTAGGGGTGATCAGGCTGGCGGAGGGGGGGCAGTTAGGGGTGATCAGGCAGGAAGGCAGGTGAGCAGTTAGGAGCCAGCGGTCCCGGATTGTGAGAGGGATGTCTAACTGCCAGTTTAGCAGTTGGACATCCCCTGAGGGGTCCCAGATTGGAGAGAGTGTAGGCTGGGCTGAGGGGACCCCCCCCTCCCATGCACCAATTTCGTGTACCGGGCCTCTAGTGTTTAATATATTGTTTAGTAGGCCTTTTTGGGGGGTAAAAATCTTTTAAAAATTCATTAGTGGGTGATAATAGTTCTAATGAGATCTGCCAGTATACTTAATTGGGCCCATGTAAGCTGCAGGATGTTGCCATATGCGGAACGTGAACAAACAAGGGAGGGCATCACAAATGGCCCCTCCAGGGTGTGAAACTGCCACCTTTCCTTTAGGAGATACTGTGTGTGTGCATTCAGTGTCACAAACAGGAACTTCCGAGTATTGTAAGGTAGAAGAGGCTTCATACAGGGTTTTAAAAATTCATTAGTGGGTGATAATAGTTCTAATGAGATCTGCCAGTATACTTAATTGGGCCCATGTAAGCTGCAGGATGTTGCCATATGCGGAACGTGAACAAACAAGGGAGGGCATCACAAATGGCCCCTCCAGGGTGTGAAACTGCCACCTTTCCTTTAGGAGATACTGTGTGTGCATTCAGTGTCACAAACAGGAACCCTTCCGAGTATTGTAAGGTAGAAGAGGCTTCATACAGGGCATTATAATTGTTACAGGGCCCAGCAGCAGGTTTTAGGGTGCGGTCCCCACAAGGGGAGCTGGAATCCAGAGTTCGTGCCACATCTGCTGCACTTGCCTCCAGATGCCTGGAAGCTGCCGGATGGACGGAGCCATAGCTTCAGCCCAGGGTTAGGAAGTCCCATCCAGGAGTCTCTGCTGCCACTGCCCCTGCCACACAATTCTCGTCACCCCGGAAGCTGGAGAGTGGACATTGGAATGATACTCTGGAGAGATCTTGTGTTTCGACAACCATGGTTGACCCCCAAACCACCAAAATATTGCTTTTCAAATTGCCCACAGGTGAACGGAGGTCAAGTGAGCCAATGTGTCATATCCCGCATACGTCACACACACACCACGAGGCTGCAAGTTGCCTGACACAGGACCAAGAGGGTGGTGTGGTCAGCCTCACATATGGAATATCAGTAAAGCTCAGATTTAAGATAACACATATGAATAATCTAGTATTTCCACCCCATTGGCTTGATCACCCTGCCTCTGAAGGATGCATGTACTCCACTCTGAACATAATTTATTTTGAATGATTAAATAATGGGAGCATAATAGGCCTGGTATGATCTCCCCCCCACCCCATCCCCAAATATTTAAAATGTATCTTTTATCTTCCAGTTTCTGAAACCATATACTTTCCTTTATAAATATATACAAGTATAAAATGTCACGGTTTTGGGAAACACTCATTAAATTCAGTCGACGTTATTCTTCCCTTACAGTTGGGACCGGAGTCTTCTAACACCTGCTTTCCCCGGCTTTCCCGGGAGAATAATGTAAACAAGGTGGGCTTTCTCCTAGAACTGGGCTTTGGTGCCAGCGGCTCTACAGCCAGCAGTCATCACTCCTTTGCTATCCACTTGTCAGAAATAATTAAAGTTTGTTGTGTTTTATTGCATACTTTGGATTTTATTCCTGGGTGTAGCAAATTTTGGCACAAACCCAAAAATGAGACATACAGCTATTCTTGCAAAGACTGGTTTTATATGATCTGTGTTGGGAATTGATTTAAAATTCAATAAAATAAGTTGTGTGGAAACTTTTGAGTATATGCTCATGTGCATTTTTCTAGTGAGAGGTCTGTAGCTTCATCAGATTCTCAAAGCAGAGGCCATAATCCAGGAAATTAAAAGTGGCTGCTCTAGGGGTGTAAGTTCAATCACGAAATTTGCCAACCACTTAACACCAAGGCTTCTGCTGTTTTCACAGCCTCCTTTCCTGATCTCCATTCTGTATCTCCAACCTTTTTCAGGACATAAAACGACAATTATTGTTACCCAAGTGTTTAGGGAAGAGCCAAGGAACATCTTAGATCATTATTATATGAGAAGGCATACCTGGAAATCAATTATATTGCCCCAACAATCATTGAAAAAGGTATGTTCCCTTAGCATTGATGGGATCCTGAGAAATAATGAGCTATATGTTGATCTGAGTGCTAGAAATAGTTTCAAATATGTACAATTTAGGAAGAAATCTAATTTAAATTCTGTAATCATCCAAAATTGGTAAGAGGATTCAGAGATATATAAATGCATTGAATTTTCACATCTAGTATGTCACCTTTTCACATGATTTTAGCCTTGTTTCTTTTTAAAAAATATATTTTTTTATTGATTTCAGAGAGGAAGGGAGAGGGAGAGTTAGAAACATCCATGATGAGGGAGAATCATTGATCAGCTGCCTCTTGCAGGCCCCCTACTGAGGATTGAGCCTGCAACCCAGGCACGTGCTCTGACTGGGAATCGAATCATGACCTCCTGGTTTATAGGTTGATGTTCTACCACTGAGCACACTGGCCGGGCTAGCCTTGTTTCTTAACATATGCTCTCTTCTTATACACCAAAGCCTGAATGGAATGTAGCATGGAGAGTAGAGATTTAAAAACCTTTCTTTAAACAGAATCATGCCCAGAGATCTCAGATAGAAAGTAATGAGAGGAGAGATGGTTTTGGATGAATTAGGTGGCAAGAAAAGCCTTATTTTTTTTCACAGTTTTCTTCAAAACACACGCGCACACGCACACACACGTACGTACATGTGCACATGCACACACATACACAAAGGGCTTAGAAATAGGCCAGTGCAGGCTGTGCTATCTGAATCCTGGTTGTACTGGTTCAGTTCCACAAACACTTAGGATAATATCTCCTATAAGTCTGGCAGTCTGGATTACGTTACTTAAAATCTCTAGAGGTGCCATGGGTAGCCTCAGAGTCCTCATGTTTAAAATAAGTAAAAGATGATTTCCCTCATGGGATTTCAAGGATTAAATAAAAAGAGCTAAGTGAAACATAAGATCGTGTTTGTGGCAGGCAGAATGATGGCCTCCCCAAAGGTATCCACAGCTTAATCCACGGAACCTGTGCATCCTGTGTCACGTAACAAGTGTGTGGTTGCAGGTGGAATTAAGATGGCCAATCAGCTGACTTTAAAACGGGGAGAGAGGCCTGGATTACCCCCTGGGCCTAATGTAATAGGTGGAATTAAGATGGCCAATCAGCTGACTTTAAAACAGGGAGAGAGGCATTACCCCCTGGGCCTAATGTAACCACAAGGGTCTTTAAAAGAAGAACCAGGCGGGAGGGTCAGGACCAGAGAGAGAGACGATTGGCCTCATGAGAAGGAATGGACCAGTCGTTGCTGGCTTTGGAGACAGGGCGGGCCCTGAGCCAAGAAACGTGGGCAGCCTCTGTGAGCCCATAAAGGCAAGAAAAGGGATTCTCCGTAGAGCTTCCAGAAAGGAATGCAGGTCTGCCGACACTTTGATTTTATCCCGGTGAGAACGGTGTTGGACTTTGACTTCCAGTACTGTAAGATGATCAATTTGTGTTGTGTTGCGCCACGAAGTTTGTGGTAGTTTGTCACCACGGCAACAGGAAACTGATCCAGTACTTTCTGAACACCTATGGGAAGCTAAACAAGCATTCTCTTTCTCTGTTAACACAACCTGCTGTTTCTAACCCCTGTCTACTCTGTACCTCGCTTTCCCCTTTCAGAAAGAAAGATGTCCTTTACTGGTTGCTTCACGTGAGCCCCTCATCGTACTCTCCCCACATTTTCCTTCACCTTCCGTATCTTCCTTTCTTTCCTGCCTCTCTGCCGACTACCTGGACATCTGCACAGGCTGCCTCATGTCGGGGAACCCTGCTTTCCCGTTGAGTTACCACGCCAGGATCGCCCTGAAGAAACAGAGGATCCCACAGTGTCTTCAGATTTATTAGATAATTTTCACTTTAAATTCTTTATAGGTTTATAAATATTATGTGAAATTACATGAGTTAGCTTTTTATAGGCACTAGACTATGTTGGTTGTGATGAAGTTAGAAAAGAATGAGAGGTCTCTTCTCCACAGGATTCCACTGCAGACAATAAGAAAATTATCAGTTAACAAGAAGTAAATACAAGCATCAGATGACCAGGTGTCAAAGCGAGTAGTAGGCAGTAGTAGAGAGAGACTTTTAAACTGAACAACCTGTGAAGGCTTTGTAGAAGAGATTTTTGGACCAGGAATAGGTTCTTAAAGGAATTAGGGAAATGGGTTTCAGTAAAATAATTTGTTATTAGAAACACAAAACTTCTTAAAGTTTACTAGTTTAATTATTTATTTTTTTTTGTGAACACATGGGGGAACTTTTTTTTTTCCTATTGAACTTTATACGGTTGAGAGACTTGTAGACTTTTAAATACCTTTTAACTAACAGTAAATTGACAACACATTTGTCTTGGTGATCTGAAGTATATATAATACGTGAGATATCTATTCCCTGTTTTGCCTTGCGTGCTACATATTTTTCATTGTATTGTACTTTAATGTTGCTGAGATCTCAAACTATGATTTGAAACCTAGGATAATCTAATCTGAGTTCATTATTTTATGTGCTAAAACATTGGTTATGGTTACAATTTTAAAGGAAAGTATTACATGGCCTCAGTAATGACAATGTTAGACTAACCCTACTTCTTTTTAGATATGATTATTAGGCTGGGTTAAGAGAATTCAAAAGATACAGTGTAACTGGATTTTAGCCACATATTTTATAACAGTTTTTTCTGGTAACAATGGGGAAAATGTGGGCTGATGACCATAAAATTAGGTGGAAATATGATAGGTTGAGTAGCACCTCCAAAAATTAATGAAAAATGAATTGATGACAACTGGAGAAAAATTTCTAGTCAGATACTGAAGGTCACTGTCCATATTTTTGTAATGATGTGAAAGAAAACATTGATAGTATGCTTATCAAGTTTTTGGATGAAATGAAAAATTTAAGGTTAACTTTTGAAAATAATATCTCTGACTGAAATGGTGTGTCAAGGCTAACGTGATAACTTAATGGAGTTTGGGTGTATGGGGTTCAGAAAACAGCTGTGTAATTATAGGGCGATGTGGTTGAATCCAAACAACTTAGGTATTTTAATTACTTGAATAAACTCAATCTATAATAATAAAAGCATAATATGCTAATTAGACCAGACATCCTTCCGGACGACCTTCCGGACGAAGCCAAAGCTGGGGCTGTGAGGGAAGCCCGGGTCCTGGGTGCCTCTCGGCCGCTGGAGGGAGGCAGGTGCCAGCAGCTGGGGGAAGGACGGCCTACTCTTGCATGAATTTCATGCATCGGGCCTCTAGTATGGATATAAAATGTAATGTGGCTACCAGAAAGTCTTTCTAGAATCATAGTCTGGAGCAATAGGAGGAGGAGCTTCAGAAGAGGAAAGGTGTTCGTCTTTACTTCTTTCTGCACCTGCTAGACTGCATCTGGGGTACTGGGTTATGTTCTGGATGTCAAATTTGAAAATGAGTCAGAAAACAAAATAGATACTGGTAAGGATGTGGAGAAATTAGAATCCTTATATAAGTTGCTGGTAGGAATGTGGAGAGATGCTACTGCTGTGGAAAACATTTTGGCAGTTCCTCAAACAGTTAAACCTAGAATCACAATATGACCCAAACATTCCACATTTATGTATGTACCCAAAAGAATTGAAAACAGGTATTCAAACAAATACTTGTACATGAATATCCACAGCAGTTTTACATTAGCCAAATTACATAGCAGTTTACATTAGCCAAACGGTAAAAACAGCACAAACGTACATCAACTGATGAATGGATAACCAAAAGCTGGTATTATATCCAGACATAAAAATGAACGAAGTACTGATAAATGCTCCAAAGTGTGTGAACCTCAAAAACATGATGCTAAATGAAGGAAGCTGAACACAAAGGATCACATATTGTATGATTTCGTTATAGGAAATATTCAGGTCAGGTAAATCCATGGAGACATGAATCCGATTAGTGGGTGCCAGGGGCATGGGGAAGGGGGAGTGACTGCTTAACAGGTCCAGGTTTCCTTTTGGGGTGCTGAAAATGCTTTGGGACTATAGAGATGTTGGTTGCAAATCATTAGGAATATACTAAACTGTACACTTTAAAATGGTTAATTTTTGTATTATGTGTGTTTTATCTAAATTGAAAAAGCATCAGTACATACAAGTCAGTTGACTAGCATCAAGGGTCCAGAAATAAACCCTATGATATATATATATTTTTTACATAGGTGATAAGATAGTACAACAGGGAAAAGATAGTCTTGTCAGCCAGTGGTGCTGAGACAACTGGAGATCCACATGCAAAAGAAGGAATTTGAAGCCCTCCTCCCACAATCCACAAAAATTAACTAAAAATAGATCATAGACCTAAATGTAATAACTAAAATGATGACATTCTTAGAAGAAAATAAGAGTAAATCTTACTACCCTGGGTTAGGCAAAGCCTTCTTAGATATACTCCTAAAGGCACAAGCACCAACATATAAAATAGATAAATTGGAATTCATCCAAATAAAACTTTTGTGCCTCAAAGGACACCAGGGAGAAAGTGAAAAAGTAACGCATGAAATGGGAGAATATATTTGTAAATTGTATCTAATAAGGGATGTTTATCTAGGATATACAGTGTTTGGCAAAAGTAGGTTTACGGTTGTTAGAATGGAAAATCATACAGTAATTAAAAAATAATACAAAAATAAACTCTGGTTCTAGTTGGTATTGCTAAGCGGTTAGAGCACTGCCCAGTGTATGGAAGGGTCACGGGTTTGATTCTGGGTTAAGGGCAAGTACCTGGGTTGTAGATTCAATCCTGGGGCACATGAGGGAGGCAACCAGTAGATGTGTCTCTCACATTGATGTTTCTTTCCTTCCTTCTCCCCCTCTCTCTCTCTCTCTCTCTCTCTCTCTCTCTCTCTCTCTCCTTTCACCCCTTCCCCCCTCCCTTCCTTCCAATCTCTTTTTTTTTTTTTTAAAAAAAGGAAAAAATATTCTCGGGTGAGAATTACCAAAACACACACACACACACACACAGCAACAGAAATAAGGTCTGTAAACCTACTTTTGCCCCACCCTGTATAAAGAACTCTTAACAACTCAAAAAGACAAATAGCCTAATTAAAATGATGAATAAACGGGTGAATTTCATGGTATGTGAGTTATACCTCATGAAAACTTAAAAACGAGTCAAGTGGAATCTGTTCAGAGGAGGTTTTATCATCTTACAGGACTTAGAATTAGAATCCTAGCCTTTTTGCTGCGTCTCTTTTCCCTTTCACCTCCCCCCATAGCCCCTCCCGACTTCTGTCGGCTGTACCTTTTATACTGAGCCGGTTGAAAACCATTGCATTCTGTCCTGTAGCCTTACTGAAGTCTTTGGTGCTTTGTTTTGATGTTGTCCCTGTGCCTTTTGATTATCATGCACATATTCCTTGCAGAGTGGAGTCGGGAGTTACGGTGACATTTCCTTCCACACACCCGTGTCGGGGCGCCACGCCAATCGAAGGGTGATGTTCCTGGTATCAAAGACAAATGAGGGCTCTTTTCCTGTCATCCATCAGTTGCTCAGAGTCATGTCCTGCATATATTATTCACATTTGAACCATGACTTCCTTGAATAGCTCTTTGGTTTTTCCTGGTGTATTATTTTGATTGTCTTTGGCAGCATTTTACAGAATGTCCAGCCACAGGTGACACATGTGATTGTCCTGACCTTTCTCTTGTTGCCAGTGGCTGCTTAGCTCCAAGCATCCTTTTCTTCCTACGGGGAGAAAGGGATAGAATGGGTGGCAGCTGCTTTTTTTTAATCTTTCTCGTTTTAAAACATGTGTGAAAAATTTTAAAACTTTTAAAAAAAACTTGTGAGAATAGGAATGTGAACCTTATCTACATTTCGCCTAGACTCATTAGTGATAAACATTTTGCTATGTTTGTCTTCTCCTTTCTTTATCTTTGGCTACGTTTCTAGATCTATACTTAATACTTTTATTTTGGTGAATCTTTTGAGAGAAAGTTGCAGGGATCATGAGTTTTTAACTTTAACGATTTCCTCACATATCACCTAAGAAAAGGACTCTCTTGTGATCACGGAGCAATGATTAAGTTCAGGAAATTTAACATTAGTTGCCACAGGTTGAGTTCTTTGGGAAGCAGATGCAGAATTAGGATTGCATGAAACTAAAAGAAAGAGGCAGACCTGCGCAGGTGGGGCTGTCGGGTGTGGTGACACCTGTCCGCCAGCACAAGGAGCAGATCTGGCGCCCAGATGGTCATTTGAGGAGTTCTGTGCTGGGCAGAAACGGCTTATCCTGTACTTTGCCTTTCTCGGTTAGGTGCTATTCCAGAGAATAGCGAAACCCTCTTTTGAAAGCTGAAGTCAACTCTGATGAAGCTAACTGCTTAGCCATCCTCTTCACACCTGGCAGTGAGTCTTTTGGATGTGAGTGGTGCATCTCTATGTCTCCCACAATACCAGTATCTAATATATAGTCCATATTCAAGTTCACCAGTTGCCCAGTAACTCCCTACAAAAGACACACCTCTCTCTCTCTCTCTCTCTCTCTCTCTCTCTCTCTCGGAGGAAAATCTTTCAAAGAGCTCCCCAGATGACTTTCCTGTGTCTCTTTGGCCTGAACTGAATTGTTTGTCCCCAACGGGACAGGAGCAGCTGCTCAGGCCAGTGGCTGGCAAAGGAGAATGGGATTTCCAGGCTTAGTGTCGACCTGTGGTGATTCACCCCGTGGGCCTGGGGAATGGGCTTCTTCTCTCATCATATGCTTCTCACCTGATAACCTTAGAACGAAAGAAAAAAAATTAGGTTCCTCTAGCAATAAGGGAGGGAAGCTGTGGGCAGCATTCTGCTGGAGTTTTCTGTTACATATCTTTTCTCTACTGAGAGAGAAACATCACATTCCTGTCATGAAGCCAGCTTTTCAGTTATTCTGCCTTTTGAACAGAACCCATTCCTTTCTTCCTTTCATGGAGCTCACTGATTTTCTGTTGTAATAGGATGAGTTATTGTCTAGTCCTGCCTCGCAGCTGCCATCCTGGGAGTCCTTTTTCATTTCACTCTTGGATCGCTTCCACTGCCTCTTGTGTTCTCACATCTACTTTATTAGGTTTCCATACTCGTTTGCTAGAGATCCTCCAGGAATATGTCCTCATATGTCTGATAATGTCTCTATTCTACCTTTTCACTTGATTGAGCATTTGGATATAAGAGTCTAAGACAAAATTCTTTCACTCTGGAAAAAAATTTGAGACTGTTCTGCTACAGTTGAGTGTTTCTGGTGTTAGTCAGATTCTTCCTGTGTTTTTCCCCCTCAAATCACTCAGAATCTTTCGGTGGTTGTGAAATTTCACAGGATTTGTCTAGATGTCTTATCTTCATGGAACAGAGTGTAGGTCGCTTCCGTGCCTTTATCTCCTGGCCCCTGTCTTACTTTGTACCTGGACTTCATTACTGATTGCACTTCTCTTACTCTGGTGATTTTTAACATCGATAATGGATGGTCCATCCAGTACCTCTGACAGACACTGCACCTGTTAGTCATTCCTCTCTTTCTGGCTAGTAGAAGCCCACTTTGGTTCGGGTTACGTAGTGCTCATGTGCTTCATGGGCTCCCCCCATCCAGCCCAAAGCCTGCAATTTGTGAATGGTGCTTAGCCTAATGTCATTTGTGTTTTTCCCATTCCTCTTGCCAGTGATAGGTTTAGGCATAGTGACTCTTGAGGGAAGTCTGCTGGGACCCAGGTTTTCTTCCATTTGTGAAGCTATATCTTTTCTTTTGGATGTTGTCATGTGAGCTCATGACTCTTAGAGTTGCTGCGGCCATCTTGGGTCATTGAGGAGAGAGATGATGAATGACCTTCAGCCCAGAATTATCTAAAATTGAACTCCCGATAGTCTTCCCTCTCCCCAATTTTTCACTCCATCTTTCCAGTTGCAGAGGCCAGAAATCTTGGCATTGTCCCTAACTTTACTCTTTCTGTCACATCCCACATTCTGTTCATTGGGAGATTGTGTGAATTCCCCTTCAAATTGTATTTATAATCTGACTATTCCCCCCCCTCCCCTATTTATACCACAACCATCCTTGTCTAAGCCACTACCATTTCTTGCCTGGGTTATGCAATAGAGCAGTGCCTACCCAGGAATTTTCTTAGTGCTCAACTAGACAGACCAGGATTGCTCTAGGCCACATTACACATCAGATTCACTTGAGGACATGGGACAGGAACCACAGCTCACCAGCAGGGAAGCATCAGGTGTTCTCCTTGGTGGGGGTCCTTGCAGCAGTCCACGGAGAGAAGAGCCAGAACTGTTCTCTGTGTCTCTTCTCTCTTTCCAGGTGAAGCTTAGGTGTGAGTAAGGAGGCTCACGAGTGGGTATGCAGCAAACCTGGCTTACGGGGCCCGTGTTCCACGAGAGCCATTCATTGCCTGGTCTAACAACCCATGAGCATAGCTCCCAGGATCCCTACAAGGTACACCCCCAATTGTAGGAGTCACTACACTAAGCCCAACGTTCCAGCCACTCACCAGGTATTGATAGTTCCTCGCAGTCCCAAGCAATTTACCAGCGGGTCAATTTTACCATAAACCATGTTGCCTAGTAACACAGCTGACATTCTGCCTGTATGGTTTCCTGGGAAACAGAGCTAGAAGGTTAACTGAATTCAAAACCAGCTTCTCATGCTGAAAGACAAGGGTTTTACTAACACTTCAGTCACAAATAGCTTCCTATGGAGAGCTCCCTGTACAGTAGCCAGAGTGACCTTTTCCAAACGTATGGCAGCCATGCTAGTCTTCGGCAAACCCTGCAGTGGCTCCCCAGCTCACTACAGCACGTTTGTCTGCTGGCCCTACCTGAGTTGGTCCCTCGTAACCTCTTTCTGGTTTCCTGCATTGCCCTTGCTTGTCAGCTCTAATCACCCTTGTTCTTGCCAGGCGTTTTTCCTCCTTGGGGCCATTGTGTTGGCTCTTCCCCATGGCTGGAACATGCTTACCCCTGACATCCATTTGGCTGACTCTTCAAATCTTTGCTCCTCCCCCCTCCTCCCATAGCTTTATACTCCCATAATTTACTTATTACATATACTGTTTATTGTCTCCCACAGTTAGCATGAAAGCTACAAGAGGGCAAGATTCTTTATCAGCTTAAAATTATTTTGAATTTTTCTTGAGATTTCGTCTTTGACTATGTGTAATTTAGAAGTATGCTGTTTAATCTCCAAGTATTTTGCGATTTTCCAGTTAACTTTCTGTCATTGATTTCTAGTTCAATACCAAAATGATTTCTATTTTCTTAGATTTGTTAAGGTGTATTTTATAGCCCACAATGTCTTCTATTTTGGTGAATGTTTCAGGTGAATGTGAGATGAATGTGTCTTCTGCTCTTGTTGAAGGAAGTAATCTAGGTATGTCAGTTATAACCAGCTGATTGATGGTGTTGTGGCGTTCAACTACGTATGTCCTTAATTGATTTTCTGCATGCTGAATCTGCCCATTTCTGATAGAGGGGTGTTGATGTCTCCAACTATAATAATAGTGGATTCATCTATTTTTCCTTGCACTTTATCAGTTTTTGTCTCACGTATTTTGATGCTCTGTTGTTAGGCATATACACATTGAGGATTGTTATGTTTTGGAGACTAGACCCCTTTATTATTATGTAACTAGAGGCCTGGTGCACGAAATTCATGCACAGGTAGGGTCCCTAGGCCTGGTCGGCGATCAGGGCCAATCGGGGCCTTCTGGCTGCTGGCTGGGGCCTTTCTTCCCTGGCTGCTGGCTGCTGGCTGGGGCCTTCCTTCATTCTGTGCCACCCCCAGGTGGTCAGCGCACGTCATAGCCAGCGATCATACTCCCGGTCTCCCGGTCAAACTCCCAAGGGGACACTTTGCATATTAGGAATATATATATTCCTCTTTATCCCTAATTACTTTCTTTGCTTTAAGTTTGCTCTTTGTGAAATTAATATAGCTACTCCATTTTTTTTCTTTTTAAATTCTTACCTGAAGATACACTCTGCTGATTCTAGAAGCGGGGAGGGAGGGAGGGATGGAGGGGGAGGGAGAGAGAGAGAGAGAGAGAGAAGCAAACATAGATGCATGAGAGAAACATTTAGTTGGTTGCTTCCCGTATGCACCCTTAACCCTTACTGGAGATGGCACCTGCAACCTAGGTATGTGCCATGACTGGGAATTGAACCAGCAGCCTTTCAGTGCATGGGGCGATGCTCCAATCAACTGAGCCACACTGGCCAGAGCTGCCTTGCTTTTCGATCTTCTCTAATAGTCTTTGTCTTTTAATTGGTGCATTTTAGACTGTTGATGTTCAAGTCAGTTATTACTGTAGTTGGATTAATAGCTACCGTATTTGTTACTGATTCTATTGTCGCCCTTGTTCTTTTTTTGTCTGACCAAGCAGTCAAGTATTGCATATTTGAAAAATTCTTCGGCCCAGCGGTTGAAAATCGCTGCTCTATACTGTGAGCTTCACAAGTGCTTATCAGTCTGCCTCTCCTCCCCTAAATGGAATGGTTGATTTTTTGAAGGCATAATCTATTAATTAAAATCCTCTATTTCTATGGTTATAATCCATTTCTCATTATGATGCCATATTTCTCTTTTTCTGCCTCAGAAGCTTCTTTCCACTTACCAGATTTGCTGGATTTGTTGAATTTTAATCAATTTTTTTGGAATTTTCAAATGCTAATTAAGTTATGTTAGCTTATATGCTACAATGTAAAAAATCCCCAAGTTTTCAGTGCTTAAAGCACAAAGATTTATTTCTCACTTAATGTCAAGTCCATGCCTTTTAGGCAGATTGCCTTCTGTGTACAAGCTTAGCATTGAACATGTAGATCCACACCTGCCTCCATGATTGCTGAGATGGTGGGAGAGAGGTACAGAGCCCAGCACAGGGGTCAAATGCTTCTGTAGGGAAGTATAGATATCACTTCTACTCACATCTTATTGGCCAAAACAAGTCACATGACCACAATGAACTTGAAGAGGGAGAAGGAAAGTCTAATCCTTTATTATGCCCAGAAGGAAATGGAAACTGGGTAAGGTGAATAATATCCTTTATATCTTTCTGTATTTTTTTTTTTTGATTATCTGATTGTAACTTTTTTTTGTGTGAGAGACTCTAAGTTTCTAATCCTCATTGTGGACACTCCTTTGGTAAGCCTGATTACCACTCCTCCTCATCCCCTCCACCCCCCAAAAGAGTGAATAGCTTAGAACAGCGGTTCTCAACCTGTGGGTCGCGACCCCTTTGGCGGTCGAACGATCCTTTCACAGGGGTCGCCTAAGACCATCCTGCATATCAGATATTTACATTACGATTCATAACAGTAGCAACATTACAGTTATGAAGTAGCAACAAAAATAATTTTATGGTTGGGTCACAACATGAGGAACTGTATTTAAAGGGCCAGAAGGTTGAGAACCACTGGCTTAGAAAAGCAAAAGGTTTTTGCCTTTCACACCTTTGGTTAGAAGTTAGCCAAGATCATTTTCCTTGGAATTCAAAAAATTTGGGTCAGTTCTCTGTATCTGCTGATTCCTTAAGGTTGTAGATTTTTTCATATATCCATTATTCTGTAGATAAATGGCACAGATTCTATCCCAGCCTGACATGACATTTTATTCTCTCTTCCCCTTCTCTCAAATCATGGTCAGACTTTGTTGAAGATTGTAGTTAGTATTTAGCCCAGTGAATATGATGGAGGGAGGGATGGAGCATGGGCCATTTTTCTTCTGGGATGCACCTAAGCAGAGTGGATGGGGAAGCAGGCTCTCAGAGCAGATAATGAATGGTTGATGTAATGGCAGGTTGCTTCTCCTTCCCCATTGTTACCACCTTAAAATATCTTTGTGGAAACTCAGAATTTCAGGTGTGGGGTGAGACCCTTTTCTAATTTCTAATGTTGCTTGAGTTTTCCTGTGTCGATTAAGTCATCTTGGGATATTGGAACAAGGAGCTAGTAAAATACATAACTTTAGGTTATCATCTGAGTATCGTTCCTTCTTTTAAGCTTGTTTTGATGTAGGTTGATTCAGATATATTAGCAAGGAAGAAAGGAAATGTTTGAAACCTTTGTTTTCTGGAAACATTAGGTTATATCTCAAAATGGATTTAAGGGTATGCAGATATATTGGGCTTATTTGTTGAAGACAAGAAGTTCGCCTTTCTTCCTCTGTTATCCTGCACTCTTATCTTCTCTAACAGCTGTAAAGTGGAAATTTGTGAAGTCGTTAATATTCATTTGGTTGAATAAAATGTTTGAAAGTCTATATATTGACTTTTTTTTAGCGCATGTCATTTATTTTCATTGGCATCATTTATTTAATCAACAAATGTTTATTGTGTGCCTGTGAGCCTGGAGATTATAAACATTAAACAAGACAGTCTCTGCCCTCCTGGAGTTTGCCTTTTAATTGGGTAGACAAAATTAAAGAAATATTGGATGATAAAACTCTATGATGAAAAACTAAGTGTAGCTAGAGCGTGATGGCGTGCAATTATTTCAGCTAGGGTGGTGGGGAGGGCCTCTTTGGGGAAGTAACATTTTGCAGTCACTCTATGATGAAAAACTAAGTGTAGCTAGAGCGTGATGCGTGCAATTATTTCAGCTAGGGTGGCGGGGAGGGCCTCTTTGGGTAAGTAACATTTTGCAGTAGTCTGAATGAAGGGAGGGAACAAACCATGCTCTAGGGGAAGAACTTTCCCAGCGAAGGGATTATAGGTGCACCCATCCTTCATCCCCCCAGTGTGGGAATAAGCTTCTTGAACTTGAAGAATAGTGGGAAAGTTGGTGTGGCTAGAATAGAGGAAAGGAAAGGTTAGAAAGGCTGGGGATATTTTTTCTTCATTTGATGGGAAACTACCGGAAGATTTCCGAGCATGGGAGGAGAGAATAAATGTATATTCCAAAATGGTCATTCTGGTTACTGTGTGGAAGGAAATTGGGGAATGAGTAGATGCAGGAATATCAGTTAAGAGGCTACTTTAATTGTTTGGGCCAGAGATGATGATGAGCAGTGGATGGGAGAGAAATGGTCTGAAAATAGAGTTGACAGAACTTGTTGATGAGTTAGATGTGAGGGTGTGAAGTAAAGGAAGGAATAAAAGCGACGGCCAGATTTTGGGCCTGAACAACTAGAGAAATGATGGCATTATTTACTGAGGTGCAATGCTGGGGGTAGGTGTAGATTTAGGAGAACCTATTGAGAGTTGAGTTTGAGACCTATTCGATGTCCAAATGGATAGTTGCATCTGTGGGGTTAGTGCTCAGGATTGGGGGAGAGAGCATAGAGACACCATCTATATGCCGACAAATCCCAAATTTGAAGTTAAGACCTTGAGATTGGGTAAGGTCCCTTAGAGGAAAATGGCAGTGGAGAAGACAGCCAGGAGCTGAGCCTGGGCTCTTTCACGTTCTGAGTTGGGAAGAAGGCAGAGGAAGAGCAGCCAGCTCACGAGGAAGCGGAAGGAAACCGGGAGAGCATGGCACTTTGCTGTCCAAGGGAACAGGGACTTTCAAAAAGGGGAGCGAAATGCTGCCGTAAAGTCGAGTGAGATGGGAACTGATACTGACCGTTGGATTTCATGCGGTGCAGAGGTCATTGGTGACACTGACAAGCGGCCCTGTGGAGTGGTGGAAGTAGAAAGCCTTGGAGTTGGATAGAGGAGAGAATGGGATTGAGGGAAGGTGGTGAAATACTGGATAGCGACAACTGTGTGGAGCACTTTTATTATAGAGGGGAGCAGGGAAGTGCACCAGTCACTGGCAGGGGTTTTGTTGCCAAGAGAGGTAAAAGGCTAGTATGTGGGGATTCAAGCTCCCCTCTACCCTCCCCCCCTCTCCACACGCACACCTACCTTCCCCTCCACAATGCCAAGCAATTCCCAGACACCAGGTAGGTGTCTTGTAATGCAACTCAATTCTGACACCACCTGGAAATAGCATTAGATTCCACAGGTTAAGATCTCAGTCCTATAGACTACTTGCCCTGTCCACTTCAGATGACAGTTGCAAACCCAGGTTGTCACCTGTGCTTCTGACCTGCTGCTGTAGATTGGAGGTTCCAATAGCCCCTCCCTGAGTTCAATTAATTTGCTAGAGTGACGCAAAGAGCTGGAAGAAATGTTTTACTCACTATGTTGCCAGTTAAGGATATAACTCAGAAACAGCCAGGTGGGAGTGATGCAAGGTATGGGGAAAGGGCACGGAGGTTCCATTCCCTCTGAGCACACCACTCTCCCTGCATCATGTGTTCACCAACCGGAAGCTCTTCGGACCCGATGAGTCATTACATAGGCATGATAGAGACATCATTGACCATTGGCAGGTGATCAGCCTTCAGCTGCCCCTCCCCTTAAAGGTGGGTGGGACTGAAAGTTCCGACCCACTAAATCAGCGATTCTCAACCTGTGGGTCGAGACCCCTTTGGGGGTCGAATGACCCTTTCACAGGGGTCGCCTAAGACCATCGGAAAACACATATATAATTACATATTGTTTTTGTGATTAATCACTATGCTTTAATTATGTTCAATTTGTAACAATGAAAATACATCCTGCATATCAGATATTTACATTACGATTCATAACAGTAGCAAAATTACAGTTATGAAGTAGCAACGAAAATAATTTTATGGTTGAGGGTCACCACAACATGAAGAACTGTATTAAAGGGTCGGGGTATTAGGAAGGTTGAGAACCACTGCTCTAAATCACAAGGTTGGTTCTCCTGGCAACCAGCCCCTATCCTTAGGTTCAGTCTAAAAGTCACCTCATTAACACAAAAGACACTTATGGCTCTCATCACTTAGGAAATTTCAAGGGTTTTAGGAGTTTTGTCAGAAATGGGACAAGACCAAATATATATATTTACATATTATAAATCACAATATCACAGGAGAACTTTTTTTTCTTTAATGTGGGTGATTATTATAGTATGTTTGTAGACTGATGGACATGATCCCCAGAAATGGAGAAAAAAGATGTGAGTTTTTTGTTACCTTGAAACTTATATTCTGAGTTTTAAAAACTGGTTTGGAGATGCGTGGTGTTGGGTGGAAGTTTTCGCTACCCCACCCTCTTCAGGGAGCCTTTGTAATTTTTTTTTATTTTTCTCCTTTTGGCTTGCTTAGTCATATTGTGTATCTTGATAGATTCTTATCTTTCACATTTCTGGTAAATGGTGATTATTAGGAAGTTGAACCAATTGTGTATTAAAAAATGTAAAAGAGATTTAACAGGGAATGTTTCCCAAGGCCCATTGTTTACCGCAAAAAGGAAACCACTGACTTCTTGTTACATCAGTGAAGATAAAATTGTTTTGTGAGCACAGTACTCCTTTTGTTGGTAACACTTTTCAGACTGTGATCAAAAGGAACTACTTTGTGAAAACAATGTTAATGGGAAATGTAGACTTTTGTTACTAGTGGGGATGTAATTAGTGAGAGCCCTTAAAAAACTGGTTTCTTTTCATAACATTTTAAAATCTTCTAATTGTGGAGATATTTGCTATAATTTAAATTATGAAAAGATACAGTTTAAGCAAGTAAGAAGTTGGGTATTTAGTTTTTAATTTTTTGAAATGTACTTCAAGTTTTAATTTTAAGGGAGAGAATGTAGCAATACAGGATGGTGAGAATATTTACTTTCATTCTGAAGCAGAAGGAAATGCATAATACTGTGAAGATAGTTAATATTATAGTTAATATTATAGTGAGACTGTATTTAAGGTGTAAGTAGACTATATATCCCAACCTCATTATCTCCCTTCCCATTGTAAATTCATGCTTAATAGAAAAGTTCTTGTCACCAAGGCTAGTATGTGGGGATTGATAAAAACAACATTTAGAGAAGGCAGGGGATGTGATAGTAAATTTGGGCTCACTGGCGACCAACCTTTTTGGATTATTGGACTTTTCAGTTGGAATTTTATCTTCTACCCCTGCCTTTCAATGCCTTCCGCCTCCCATCCCTGCTGAAAAAATCCATTGTTTCTAATATCTTTGTCAATAATAAAGTTTCCCAATTTTTGAGTACCTAAGAAATGTACCTATGGACAAACATCACAGAAAAGCAGAGATTATGTTTAGATTCAAATGTGTGACCCTTCCACTAGTGTAGTGATTCTCAATATTTTTTCTTTTCTTTTTTTGGTCTACAAATAATTACCGGGTACATGTTAGTCTCTTTTTCCTTTCTTTCCGTAATTTGAGTCTTCTAAATCTGCAGAGTAGTGTCATATAATATGGAATATGTTTAAACCATGTCCTTTGTGCAATTTTGGAGTTATTGTTGAAAAGTAAATAACACGAATGAACCTTGAGGCACATCATGGTGAGTGGAATAAGCTAGTCACAAAAGGACAAATATTTCTTAGGAGGTACCTGGAGTAGTCAAACCCATAGGAACAGAAAGTTGAGTGCTTGTTGCCAGGGCTGGGGGCAGGGCAGAAATGGAGAGTTATTGTTTAATGAGCGCGGAGTTTCCGTTTTGCTACATGAAGAGTTCTGCAGATGGGTGGCGGTGATGTTTGCACAACAGTGTGCTAGTACTTTAATGCCACTGAACTATACACTTAAAAGTGGTTAACATGGTCAATTATATGTTATGTGCATTTTACCACAATTTTTTAAAAAATGTAAATGACAAAACTATTTTGGCAAAGCTTGCCCTCTCTCCCCATGTTTGGTAGATTTTAAAAAATATATTTTTATTGATTTCAGAGAGGAAGGGAGAGGGGAAGAGAGAGATAGAGAAATATCAATGATGAGAGAGCGTCACTGATTGGCTGCCTCCTGCACGCCCCTTACTGGGAATCGAGCCTGCCACCCGTGCATGTGCCCTGACCTGGAATCTAATCATGACTTCCTGGTTCATAGCTCGACACTCAACCACTGAGTCACACCGGCCGGGCCATTTTTTTGGTAGATATTAGTGAATCAAGTTGTTCTTTTTTTCTTTTCATTTTATTTATTTATTTAAAATATATTTTATTGATTTTTTTATAGAGAGGAAGGGAGAGGGATAGAGGGTTAGAAACATCGATGAGAGAGAAACATCGATCAGCTGCCTACTGCACACCCCCTACTGGGGATGTGCCCGCAACCAAGGTACATGCCCTTGACCAGAATTGAACCTGGGACCCTTCAGTCCGCAGGCCAACGCTCTATCCACTGAGCCAAACCAGTCAGGGCTCATTTTATTGAGATGTATTTGACTCTGTATAAGTTTAAGGTGTACAGCATAATGACTTGACATATATATATATATGAAATGATTACAAATCAAGTTGTTGATTAAGTCATGAAATAGTGAGTTGCTGTTCTTAACATCACGAATCTTTGTGAGGTTCCCATAAATTGAAAACTAATTGCATATCAGAAATTTTCATTATCTTAACTTCCAGAGGTGTCAATTTTTAAGCTGTTACTTTTAGAGCAAAGAGTACAGTTCGGATGGAAAAGATGTTTTGTTTTGTATGTCAATTTAAAAAATATTTATTGAGTACTCCTTTTGAATGAACAACAGTAATGACATTTGTTGAGTGGTATCTATTGGCTATTGTCTGAGTTTATACTATACTTCTAATTCTTCTAACACTTTATAATCCTTGTAAAACAGCCCTTGAAGGTGTTACTGTTGAGAAACGCAAGGCTCTGGATAAATGATTTTCTCCTTTAAAAAGGATTTTAAGGAATTTCAGTGCAAAGACATGAAAGGAGGCCATTCCAGATGGATGAATGATAGGGGTGTAGGAATGAATGGGGTGTGTTTGCACAGAGCCCAGTTCAGCCTGACTAGTTAGAGAACATTATCGAGATGGGCTAGCCGCTAGCAGCTTATTCTTTTCCATTAGGATCCTTGACTTTGAAACTAATGAACTTCTGGAACTTATCCTGTAGGCGTGTGGAGCACCAATGAATTACCAAGCCAGGGAGTTTCATGATTAGAGTTGTATGTTAGGAAGGTGCATTTGGCAGCAATATCAGGTAGTATTGGAGTAGTGAGAGGGGTGGTCAGAGCAGTTAGAATGACCACTTAGAATTCTTTTGAAGTCATTAGGAAGAGTTAGTATTGTCGTGATTGGGGTCAGTGCACAGGACTGGTAGTTGAGGATAAGTTGATCGGTGAGAAAGTAGAGGCACAAATGTGTAGTAAGAGGAAATAAAGAGGAGTCTGTGGTGCATGAGTAAGTTTTTTTTAAATGATTTTGTTGTTGTTGCTTAATGGTCACCTGAATACACAGGTGAGATGTAGGTTTAGCTTTCAGAAGGAGGCTTCGGAGAGCCTGAGCACAGGAAGAGGGACTTGGCAGCCTTGAGTGGAATATGAAGCTTCCATTGTGCACCCCCTTTCAGTTTGAGAGATGAGAGTATCTGTAGAGAGGAAGGGACTGTGGGGTGTCTGGGAACTTGAAGGGTAGAAAAGTCTCAACCTCTCTAAGAGGGAACTCACTGGGGACAACCATCACTCTTTTTCGGAGCACGAGATAGAATAATAGTAATGTAATAGTAGTGTACTTCCATTAGTCTTTTACGCAAATAACTTATACAAGATCAAGTTTCTTCTCTCTATGCAATATAGTTTCTTCTCTCTTATGCAACCCAGTAGTTGCTGGTTAAACGAATTTGGTTAAAATGAGGAATAATAGGAAAGAGACGTACCTTAAATATTTTATAATTCATAAGTGTTTTAAGTGCTTACATATCATCAGTCTTCTGCTGTATAGCTGAGGCCTTCTGTTGAGGATATTTTATTTTATTTTTTAAAAATATATTTTATTGATTTTTTACAGAGAGGAAGGGAGAGGGATAGAGAGTTAGAAACATCTATGAGAGAGAAACATCGATCAGCTGCCTCCTGCACACTCCCTACTGGGGATGTGCCCGCAACCAAGATACATGCCCTTGACCGGAATCTAACCTGGGACCCTTGAGTCCTCAGGCCGATGCTCTATCCACTGAGCCAAACCGGTTAGGGCTGTTTAGGATATTTTAAAAGTGACTTGCCTTTTTCAAATTGAAAAGCTTAAGTTTCAGCAACAAAGTATTTTCTTTTTGTGCTCATATTTTTGACGTAATATGTAACTAAATTACATCACTATAGTTAATACAACTGGCATAAACAGATTTTGGAACAAATAAAATTTACTCTTGAGCCCGGCTGGTGTTGCTCAGTGGTTGAGCATCAACCTAGGAACCAGGAGGTCATAGTTCTGTTCCTTGTCAGGGCACATGCCTGGGTTGTGGGCTAGATCCCCACTGTGGGGCGTGCAGAAGGCAGCTAATCAATGATTCTCTCTCATCATTGATGTTTCTATCTCTCTCTCTCTCCCTTCCTCTCTGAAATCAATAAAAATATATATTAAATTATAAAAAAATTACTCTTGATAGGCATGCAACTTGGTTGTTGATAGAAAAATGAAATGGTGTATCAGAGAGAACCCCTCCTCCCCCCAAAAGGAAATGGAACCTCGGAAGTTGTGGCTTGTCCATGGTTTTAGGTTTGGCAAGAGTTTGGTTTTATCTTGAATTCAATTATATATTTTCCATTATATAGTATTTTGCAAGGTGATGAGGAATAATATGTGGAATATTGGTTAGTGCTGAGGAAATTATAGAATATATATATATATATATATATATATGCACATATACACACACACATATATATGTAATATAGCAGCTTTACTGAGCTAAAATCCACACACCATCCAAATCACCAATTTAAAGTGTATAATTCGAGGTTCTTGTATATTCACAGAATTGTGCAACCATCACCACAGTCGATTTTAGAACATTTTCATCATCCTCTAAAGAAACCCATCTCTTTTCCTGTGGCCCTAATCAAACTCTAACCTGCTTTCTCTCTATATAGAGTTGTCTATTCTGGACATTTCATATAATGTTAAGATTCATTTTTGTAGCATGTATGTATTAGCACTTCATTCCTTTTTATGGAAGAATAATGTTGCATTGGAGTGATATGTCACATTTTATTTATTCATTCATCAGTTGATGACATTTGTGTTGTTTCTGTTTTTAGCTATTACAAAAAGTGCTACTATACACATTTGTGTACCTATTTTTGCATGGCTGTATGCTTTCACTTCTTTTGGTATATATCTGGGAGTAGAATTGTTGGGTCATGTTTAACTTTTTAAAAAAATTTATTTATTTATTTATTTTGTTGTCTAAAGTTTTACATATGTCTCCTTTTTACTGCTTGACCCCCTCACCCGCCAAACCCACAGCCATTCCCGCCCCGGGCAAGTCCCCACCAGTCCCAGTGTCTGTGTCCATTGGTTATGCTAATATGCATGCCTACAAGTCCTTTGGTTGCTCTCTAACCCCCCCCCCCCTTCCCTGCCATTTGTCTCTGGATGTATTCTTGTTCATCAAATTATGTTGATCATTATATCCCACATATGAGTGTGATCATGTGATATTTATCTTTCTCTGACTGGCTTATTTCGCTTAGCATAATGCTCTCCAGTTCCATACATGCTGTTGCAAATGGTAAAAGTTCTTTCTTTCTTTTTTTTTTAAAGTGGAGAATGATGATTTTTATTTTTATTTTTTAAAATATATTTTATTGATTTTTTTTACAGAGAGGAAGGGAGAGGGATAGAGAATTAGAAACATCGATGAGAGAGAAACATTGATCAGCTGCCTCCTGCACACTCCCTACTGGGGATGTGCCCGCAACC
>NW_005353325.1:2793399-2861592 GCF_000412655.1 Myotis brandtii | reverse complement strand
TCCTTTGCCCATTTTTTGATTGGATCGTTTATCTTCCTTTTGTTAAGTTGTATGAGTTCTCTGTAAATTTTGGAGATTAAACCCTTATCTGAAATATCATTGGCAAATATGTTTTCCCACGCAGTGGGCTTTCTTGTTGTTTTGTTGATGGTTTCTTTTGCTGTGCAGAAGCTTTTTATTTTGATTTAGTCCCATTTGTTTATTTTCTTCTTTGTCTCTCTTGCCCTAGGAGCTGTGTCAGTAAAGATATTGCTACGACATATGTCTGCTATTTTGCTGCCTATGGAGTCTTGTAGGATTTTAATGGTTTCCCGTCTTATATTTAAGTCCTTTAGCCATTTTGAGTTTGTTTTTGTGTATGGTGTAAGTTGGTGATCTAGTTTCATTTTTTTGCATGTATGTGACCAAATTTCCCAGCACCATTTATTGAAGAGACTGTCTTGCGGTCATGTTTAACTTTTGAGGAACTGCCAGACTGTTTTTCAAAGTGGCATGCGTATGTTTTTAAAGTGATTTTATTTTTCTGACTATAACAGTAACAAATGCCCTTTGGAGATATTTTGGAAAATATAGAGAAGCATAAAAGAAAAAAAAATCACTTTTAAAAAATCACTATTTAGAAATAATATTTAGTAGGTTTTTTTTCATGTTTTAATGTATTAAAAATATGGCTGAAATTATATATAATTGAGTCATGCCTTTTTTTTTTTTTTTAGTTAACAGCATTTGCCCATGTTATTTTTGAAATTGTATTTTTATTTTATCAAAGAATATCTGTTCTGTTCTCTTTAGTGTTCTCTCTCTTTTTAGTTTTTCAAATTTACAATTAGTTCAGAGGAGTGTGGGAAGGGAGTGAGAATAAATACATTAACCAGCATTTCATGTTTAACTAGAAATTACTTCTAGGTTAACTAGAACCTGATAGTGCATCTGCTGAGTAAATCATAATTTAGTTAACTATTTTCCAAATTTGGACACTTAGCTTTCTTACAGTTTTTCTTTATAACTAATGTAAAAATTTTATACATAAAATTCTGTGCATTTTGAGTTCCCAGAAGTGTAATTAGGTCAGTAACTATGACTATTTTAAAGATTCTTGTTCTATGTTGACAAATTGCTTTTCATCATGGTTGTCAAATTTACATTTCCTTTAGCAATGGATATTTATGCCTTTTTTACTGCACCTTCATTAGCAGTGAGTAAATGGATAACAGTTGAGCTTTAAGGCCACTTAGCAGGGACTTTTTAGTTTCGTTCTCTGATGTGTATGGTGCTGGTACAACGTAGGCATAGTAGGCACTGAATCTATGTTGAATTGCTTCCAGTAGGAAAGAGAAATTTTGTTCTGAAGGACAAGAAAATAACTGCCGTTTGATTTTCCAGGAAAAGTAGCCTTGTTATACCGATCATATTGAAGCTCATGTTTTTATGAAAAAGGAATGAAAGCAAAAATCAAGCATATTTGGAAAAATTGTCTTACATTTAATTTTGTTTGAACATTTACATGTTTCAGAAGTCAAAATGACACATTGAGTGCTGTTAATTCCTATCCCTGTTTCTTATTGTATATATACTTCTGTACCTTACTTGTTCTGGTGATCTTTTCATAGAAAAACACTAAGTGCTTCCTCATTCATTGTTACAGCTACATGATATTCTTTCTTATGGATGTAACATAGGTGACTTTACCAACCCTCTTGGGTTGTTTTCACTTTTACAAGTAATCCCACAATAATCTTGCTTTATGTTGTGAGTGTACAATTACAATATGCCTTTAGAAGAATGTCCCAGAAAGATTGTTGAGCAATGGAGAATGCTTACCTCCTTGGGAACTTTTTGAAAGATAGATAGTTCTAGGGTTAATACTCCAAGTCCCATAATGTACTAGTATATGCCTTTAAGTACCATGTAAGCACTCTTAGGATGATAGCTCTTGTGTCGTCAAGAAACAGGTGGTGAAGAAGTTCATCATGTACTTGAGAAAGATGTTACAGGTGGTGAAAAAAATATTTAAATTAGAATCTTGTTTTTTCTTTGCAGATAGATTTTTCCCTAGATAGTTGAGATTTTTTTATAAGTAAATTCTTGTTAGCCAAATTCTCAGTTATAAAAACTAATTTCACTAATGATAAAATGTTACAACTTTGTTACAAACATGGCTCTTACTAATAACCAACCATATTTCTTTCTTTTCCAGCCTTTATCATTCCACATTCTGCTTTGTACATGGTGAATCACTACTGCTTTGCACTGGCGTGCCCATTTGTGTGCCTACAAAACACAAGATTGAAAAAGCTTCTAGATGGATCCTTTCCAAATTTGGTGTCTTTTCTACAAACTGTGTGCCTCAACAATCCTTTCTAAGTGGTAAGGATATGTGTTTAAAAAAATAATAGAACTTTGTAAAACAATATTTGGATTGCCTTCTCCTATTTTATACCTTCTCTTTTTACATGTAAGTAATACCCGCACTATTTTTGCTAATTAAAAAAAAAATCACATCTTGAAATAGCAGTAACATCAAGTTTTTGGCAGCTTTAAATCATCCTTTTCATATTATATTCTGGTTACAGTATAATATGTGTTATTTATAAAGAATAAAAATATGAGAACAACTTTATGTTTGTGTACTCTATGTACTCTATAATCCCTTGCTATGAGGCTGAGGCAGTTTATCCCAAGATTATCATTTCCTATCTATTTAGGTATTTGAATACATTGTGTCAAGAACAACCTCTTCCTAGCGATTGTAAATTAGGTATACATTTATGGAGATGATAAGAGAGGTGTGTAATTCCAGTTCTTCTTTTTATAGCAGGCACTATGTGTGTCTTTCCATATTCTTAACATTTTTTTTTGGAATCGTAGATGCTAGTTAGCCAACATGTTTTTGAACGTCTGAGATTTACTTAGAACACATTTTGGGGGTGGGGTACAGAGGAGTAAAATGGAGCAGAACAAATTGCTGAAATTTGAGATCTTTACTAAATAAAATGATTGAAGTAGGTTCATTTTGAGCGTTAGTCAACAAATACTTACCAAATGCCTGCTCTTTATGGATGAAAATGTATAATGACATTTAGCATTTGTAAGGAAGTAAGTCACCAAATGGAAACCGTGGTGCTAGGTGAAGATGCAAGGCAGGGAGGTTGAGTGAAGAAGGGTGTACGTTTTAGCTCTAATTCTAACCATTAATTGCATTGTGTTCTTGAGTACAAGTTAATTTGCCTTAGTAGACCCCGGCTTTCTCATCTATGAAATGGGTGAATTAAGCTAAGTGATATATAAGATTTTTTTGGTGTTTTCATATACCTAACACTTTATGACCATAATGAACAAATTGATAGATTTTTATTTTTATTTTTTTGAGGATACCATTTCTTCCCTAACCTGTCTCACAGAGATATTTTCAGACTATTTTCTTTGAACTGTGGGATTAGAATAAGATCCTCACTATCAGAACATTTTTCAATTAACCATTTTCTTTTGAAGTTGTTGTCTTTCTTCTTTCTTTTATTCTTTTCTCTCCACATTCTTATCCTTCTCTTCTGTTGACTTCTATAGACATTTTCTTCATTTGACTCAGATGTTCCTTGTCTGTCTTTTGTATCATATTCATGGCTCTCAGCATGGCCCTTGACCTGGTTGGCATCCATCATTTCCAGGACACTATGTCTTAGAACAGTGGTTCCAGTCCTGGGGTCCTTTTAAAACCTTCTGAACTGAGCTTGGGAGAAGGGTCTGATTCTTTGGTGGGTAGCTGAAACCAAGTAGTAAACCAGCATTAGTTCACTAGGCCTGGAGCCCCACAGTTCTGTGTACTCCTCATACCCCATCACTTCTTCCTCAGACCTCATCCTCACCTGGACCACTTCCATTTCTGAGGTCTTGGAAAGTTTCCTGTCATGTTCATAACCCTCTATCATGTCGCACTTTTCGAATCTGTTCTTTGTCTTTGTTATGACTTGTAGTTTCCTGGAGTTTTCTTGTTTTTCTTATTTTTAGTTTTTCCTAGCCTCATTAGCCTTCTACTCACCCAAACCCCGTGGTCATCCTTGCAGCAGCATCTTGCATTCTCTTGCCTTTTTAACATCCTGAGGAACCTGTTTTACCAAATCTCAAATATAAGTTAAAATGCCATCTACATTCTTTTCTCCTAGTTCCAGCTGCTTGATGTGGTTGGAAAAGGTCTGTCTAAACTGGTTCTTTTCAAAGTTGGCTGCTTAGCCTTCCTTCAGAAGACCACTACCAGCTTGCCTTTTTGGGGCTACCTAGCATACTTCCTGGCCTCTTCTTTTCACTTCAGATTTGTTTTTGGTGTCTGAAGAAGAAATCTTTTAATGGGAAATTTAAACCATATGCAAAAGTAAATAGACTTGTATAATAAATAAACCCTGGTATAATGAACCCCCTTGTGCTAATCAAAGTTCAATAATTATCAAGTCATGGCCAAATTATCTGTCTCCCACTGACTTCTCTCCCTCTCCTGTATTATTTTAAAGCAAATCTTGGACATCAGATCATTTATTTGGATTTTAGTATGTATTCTTAAAGTATAAGACCTTCTTAAAAAATATGTGTGTGTGTGTGTGTGTGTGTGTGTGTGTGTGTACACACCCATGAGAGTGCTTGAGATCTTGGTTCCAGCATGTTATTAGTTTGGCTCCAATAAATTCTTATAAAAGTAAATATACAAATTAACCACGATACCATTATCATCCTTAAATAAACAACAATTTCAGTATAATCACTTACCTAGTTGGTGCCAATCCTAACTCTTACCCAGTTAGAGCAGTTGACTGGATTAATTAGGACCTAAGTAAGCCCTCCTTCCACTGAAATTGGTTGATTTTCCTCTTAAGGTTTCTTCCTCACCTGCACCTTCCCTTTTTGTCCTGAAAATTGATTTATTGAACAAATTGGGTCCTTGTCCTGTAGTTGTGGCTGCTTCTGATTATATTTCTGTGAAGTGATTAACCTACTAATCTATCCTTTGTATTTCTTGTTAATTGGTAGTCAGATCTTGAGACATGCTCAGATTCAGGTTTGATTTCTTTTGGCCTGTGTCTGTAACAGGTGACTGTGTGGTGCAGATGTCTGCTTGTTGGTGGTTAGTTGCTATTTGTGCACAACGCTTTAGATGAGAGGTTGGCAAACTCTCTCTGTAAGGGAGCAAATAGTGTATATTTTAGACTCTGTGGGCCATCTGGTCTTCTCTGCAGCAACTACTAATCTCTGCTGTTGTAATGGGAAAGCCGCCACAGACAAAATGTACTAGTAAGTGAGTGGCCATGGCTATGTTCCAGGAAAACTTTACTTGCAGAAACAGGTGATGGACTTCCTGCTTTAGGTCTATTAAATCATTAGGGGGTTGCAAGATAGTGATATTTTAATGCTGTAACTTTACTGTTCATATGTCAGATGGCATGTTCTATAAAGAGACAGTATTCCTCATGTGTTATTTGTTACCTTAGAGGTACAGTTTGTACAGTCGTACACGACATAACAGTGTTTCAGTCAGCAAGGGACCACATATACGACGGTGGTCCTGTAGGGTTACAGGGCAGGTAAAAAAATTCCTATTGCCTAGTGACGACGTAGCCGTCATAATGTCATAGTGCAACACATTACTCACATGTTTGTGGTGATGCAGGTGAAATAAACCTGTGCCACCTGTTGCATAAAAGTATAGTATATAAATTATGTACTATGCTTTTTTGATAATTATAACAAATGATGACTGTTACTAGTTTGTGTATTCATTATACTATACTTTTTATCATTATTTTAGTGTACTCTTTCTACTTATTAAAAAAAGTTTGCTGTAAAACAGTATGCCTGATACATCGTGTTTATTGCGTCTCTTGTTTGCATCATGTTCTCTTGCTCTGATTTAATCTTGTGGGTTTTTTATTGCGTCTCTTGTTTGCATCATGTTCTCTTGCTCTTGATTTAATCTTGTAGGTTTTTTGTTGTTGTTGTTTTGTACAGTAGCATGATTGTAGCCTAGGAGCAATAGGCTATATCCCATGTAGCTGAGGTGGGTAGCAGGCTGTACCATCTAGGTTTGTGTAAATGCACTCCTAAGTTTCTACAGCAACGAAATCCTCTGGAGACATATTTCTCAGAATGTATCCCAGTCATTAAGTGGCTCATGACTGTGTAGTAGGATAAAGTTGGATAAAGGTTAAAGTTTCCCTTGGCTTGCCAATTTCAAAAAGTAAGTTGGTTATATTAGCATTCTCCAACAGTGACCAATTATGGTCTTCCCTTCTCCCCCAAACTTGTTATGGACTCTTTAATTTAAACAAACATTATGATTTGGATTTTTAAAAAATTATGTTCATTATCCTTATTAATACTTAAATCATTTAGTCTTTGGGGTGTGGGAGCTTTTTCAAGTTGCTTACTGAGTTACTTTAACATGGCTAATCATTTTGGAAAGCTTCTTTGTCTGGTGTGACAAGGAATTCCAGGCTCACTGTGTACGTATTCTCTACACACCTAATATCACCAAGTTCTCTAGAGAGTCCTGATTCTCTTATTGGGGAATGGGATTTCAAGACTACAGTCTGGGCGGGTTCTAGGGCTTCTCATTGTTAATGGATTGATCCTGTTTCTAGGCCTCTTCAGTAGTCAGAACTAAAATATATATAAAGATAGAGAACCTCATGAGTTCATACTGATACATCTAATTCAATGACAACACAAAAAGATTTTAACTTACTCTTTTTAAATTGATATTTTCATCTTTCTCTCAGCTGAGAATCCTGGTTCTTAATGAGACCAGGAATAAATACAATTAGAACATTATATAATTATTTATAGTACCTCATTATACTAGTATACTGGTCAGTCTCCAGATTGCAATACCAATGTTAAAGGTTTGCTTTTGTCTGCCTTTTTTTGCTCAGTATTACATCTGTGAGATTTACCCATGTTGTATTTAATAATAGTTTGGGTTTTTATTTCATTGTCTTGTAGTATTCCATTGTGTGAAAGATCACAATTTTTTGTCTGTTCTCTAGTTAATGATTTTTTGAGTTGCTTCTGGTTTGAGATAATTATGAATAAAGTTGCTGTGAACATTCTTGTACATGTCTTTTGGTGGACATAGGTACTTTTTCTCTTGGATATACAGATGCTCCTTGACTTGGCTTATGTCCTGATAATAAGTTAAGTCTGTAGTAAGTTGTAAGTACATTTCATACACCTAACCTAATGAACATCATAGCTTAGCCTAGCCTACCTTCAACATGCTAGGGACACAATATCCAAAAAACACTGGCAGCACAGTACACTAGGCTCTAGTGTACTAGAGTATCGTTTTTTTACCCCCCTGATCGTGCGCAAGGCTGGGAGCTGTGGCTTGCAGTGGCTTCCCAGAATCATGGGAGAGTAGTGTACATATTGGGAGAAGTGTACATAGCCTGGGAGAAGATCATAATTACAACTTTGAAACGAGGCTTCTACTAAATGTGCACCGCTTTCCCACCATTGTAGAGCTGAAATATCATAAATGGAACCATTGTCATTCAGGGACCATCTGTTTACCCAGCAATGGAAGTTGCAGCTCTCTTTTGGACGAAGGGTACATGTCCCTAGGAATGGTTAGTCATAGTACTGTGTATTAAGTATCTACTGCTGTGCAAGAAATCACCCCAAACTTAGTGGCTTAACACAGCAAACATCTCACAGTTGCGTGGGTCAGTTTCTGTAGGGGCGCAGCTTACCTGCGTGCCTCTAGCTCAGGGTGTCTCATAAAGCTGCAGTCTGCGTGTCAGCTGGGGCCACATTCATCCCAAGGCTCAATTGGAAGGGACACAAAGGATCCTTTGGGGTGCTTTCAAGCGCACTCATGTGATTATTGGCAGGTCTCAGGTCCTTTCTGGCCGTTGGCCGGAGCACCAGGTCCTGGGCCCCTCTACAGGACAACTAACAACACAGCAGCTGGTTTATAGTTTGGAGAAAGGCAGGTAGGGTGTCCACGATGGAAGCCATGGCCTTTTCATAACCTGTTCCTAGAGTGCCAACCAATCACATAGGCTGCATTCTAATTTTGAAAAAAATTGTGGTAAAATGTACGTAACAAAATTTACAATTTTCACCATTTTTAAGTGTGCAGTTCATTGGCGTTAAAGTACATTCACATTTTTGTGCAATCATTACTACCATCCATCTCCAGAATTGTTTTCATCTTTCCAAACCGAAACTCTGTACCTATTAAATTATAACTCCCCATTCCTGTCTCCCCCCAGCCCCTGGCAACCACCATTGTACTTTCTATTTCTGTGAATTGACTACTTGAGGTACTTCGTAAGTGGAATCACAGAATATTTGTCCTTTTGTGACTGGCATAGCTCACTCCACGTAAGGTCTTCAGTGATCATCCATGTTGTGGCATGTGTCAGAAATTCTTTCCTTTTTAAGACTGAATAATATTCTATTGCATGTATATACTACACTTTGTGTATCCATTTATCCATTGATGGACATTTGCTTCCTTCTTTCTGTCTATTGTGAATAACACTGCTATGGACATCGATGTTTTGCATGCTATTCTTAAAAACCAGTCTCTGAATCTACTCCATACCTAAGAGGAGGTAATACCTAGAGGTGTGAATACCAGGAGGTGGTGGGCTCCTCTCAGAGTGACTACCACACTGTAGGTCAGTCTTAATAAATTTTCTCTACAATTATGTACTAACTGGATATGGATTTAAGTTCATTTATTTACTTTTGATATTTAATACCTGTTCTAAATATAATTTTGTTTTATAATTATGTATACTAGTTTCATAGTTTCAAAGTCAGATCCACAAAACAAGAGTTTAGTCAAGGGAGTGTAAGTTCTCTGTTTTCTCTACCCCTTTCTTCCCCTCCTAAGTAATTAGATTCTAAAAGCTTTGATTTACTTTTCCATCCTGTTATTGTTTTAATGTAAGCACATATATATTCATATTCCTCCTTTCTTTTATAAATGATAAAATGCTATATACCTTGCTTTTTTTTTACTTAATATATCCTGGCGATCACTCCTTAGTTGTAAATTACTCAATTTCTTTTTATAGCTGCATAATATCCCATTGAATGAATAAATAAACCTTATCAAATTTTTGTAAATTGGGTTGTTTCTATTCACTGCAATGGATAGCCCTGTGCATATAAATGTCTTTTTTATGTTTGTCAGTATATATTTGGGACAGATTCCTAGATGTGGAATTGCAGGGTCAAGGGTAAATGAGTATACACTTTTACTAGATATTGCCACATTTATCCTCATAAGAATTATATCTCTTTGTGTTCCCATCAGTAAAATATGAAAGTATCTGTTTTTCTATACATGAGCCTCATCAACAGAACATGACAATCTTGATTTGTTAGGTTTTTTGTTTTTGCCAAAGGGAATTTCATTGTAGTGTTAATTTCCATCTCTCATTATGAGTGAGTTTGAACATAGATTTTTTTAACTTTAAAAATTTCTTTTTTATAGACATTTCAGAACCATTTAAATCAACAGATAAATCAACAGTGAATTTTCTTAGATAACATACAGATTTACCTGGAGGTGCACATTGGGTTAAGAGGCATTTACATTTCTTTTTCTGTTAGCTGTCCATTTCTTTAGCCCTGTTTTCAGTAGGTTTGTTGGTATTTTCTATTTTATAAGCTCTTTACATATTAGTGATAGGAACCTTTTGTCTATGTGTTTTCTTTCTGCCAGTTAAATAGAGGTATTCTTTAAGCTGCCTTTAGCTTGCTTCATTTTGCTTCTCATCCTTTTCTGATAATGTTACATTTATTCTCCTGGCTCAGTGATCATTTAATATTTGATGACTCCACATCTATAGCTCAGACTTATTCTACTATTTTTTCAAACTCAATATGCCCCAGGTAGAAGGCGACTTTATCTGCAAACCTGATGTTCCTGTGTTCCTTTAGCAGGTAAATGGCATTACCATTTTCCCAGTTGAGAACTTGAAGTGATCTTTTGACGTTTATTTATTATTAATTCAGCAAGTGTTTGTTGAGAACCTACCAAGTGCCAGGTCTTGGGCTGAGCACTAAGTAACGAATAGTCCTAGTCCTAGCTTCCAGGGAAGAGTCTGATGGAGGAAAAGGTATTAAATTAATACCCAAACCCAAGAGTAACTGTGTAGTATTTCAAGAGAATTTAAGGGTTGGGACAAGGTTAGACTGGAGAGGTTAGGGCAGGGGTCCTCAAACTTTTTAACAGGGGGCCAGTTCACTGTCCCTCAGACCGTTGGAGGGCCGGACTATAGTTTAAAAAAAAAAACTATGAACAAATTCCTATGCACACTGCACATATCTTATTTTGAAGTAAAAAAACAAAACGCGAACAAATACAATATTTGTATTTGCATGTGGCCCGCGGGCCGTAGTTTGAGGACCCCTGGGTTAGGGGATAGCCTCTTTGAGAAACTGACATTTAAGCAGATTTGAAGGCCTGTTAGGGGTTTACCTGGTGAAAACAAACCAGGGTGCCAGTTTCCAGGTACAGGAAACAGTGTGGAAGGATCCTGAGGCAGGAAAGAGGTTGAACTGCTAGGAAACAATAAGACCAGTTTGGCTGGCGTGCAGGGAGCAGGGGTGGAGGGCCTTGAGATGTGACTTGATTTACTTTGTAAACCGATCACTGGGGCGCAAGTGGAAATTGGTAGAAGCCTGGTCAGGAGGCTATAGTTGTGAAAAGTGATGGTTCCGCTGTGAGATTCTTCAGTTCTTCTTCAGTGCTTTGCTCATTCCTCCCATAGTTTTATTTCCTGAGCTCAGAACGTTAACTCTTGACTACCCTGATAGGTTTTTACGTATTGGTCCCCACTCTGTGTTTGTCTCTGTTTCCAGTCTAATCTACTTCAGAAGATGTAACCCCAGGTCTGTTCCTTTCACCTCCTTTCTCAAAGGCTCCCTGGGATGGGTGATTTTATGTGTCAACCTGATTGGCCTACAGGTTGCCCAGAGAGCTGGTAAAACATTATTTCCGGGTATGTCTGTGAGGGTGTTTGCGGAAGAGACTAGCATTTAAATTAGTAGGCTAAGTAAAGAAGGCCCGCCCTCACCATTGTGGGGCATCATCCAATCCCTTGAGGATCCAAATAGAACAAAAAGGAAGAGGAAGGGCCATTTGCTTCCCTCCTTGAGCTGGGCCTTCCATCTTCTTCTGCCCTCAGACATTGGAGCTTCTAGTTTTGGGCCTTTGGACTCTGACACTGGCACCAGCAGTATCTCCCCTCCTCCTGAACCCCACTCTACCCCCCTCGGCCTCAGACTGACAGTTAAACCACTGGCTCCATAATCATGTGAGCAATCCCTGCAATAAGTCTCCTCTTACCTCTCTCTCTCTCTCCTATAGATTCTATTTCTCTGTAGTCTCTGAACCCTGACGAATACACTCCTTCATTGTGGAAAAATGAAAGCCCACCTGAAACTGAAGTCTTGCATCATTTTCTTTAAGCTTCAAGTTCTGTTCCTCTGAGATTACTTTCCTTTTCTGCCTTTTTTTTTTGAGCTCATCTTCTGTCACCTCTCCGCCTCCAGAACCCTGTCTCCCCTCTTTTTCTTCCCTAAAAGCTCTGCTCAAATCCTAGTTATTCCCCTAATCCTCTTTACTTGCCCTCAGTCAGGTTGACTTCTAACCCACACACCCTAGTTTTCTGTTGTTGACATGTCAGTTCTAAGAGGCATCACAGTCTGTGTGGTATTAGAAATATTGAAGTATTTGTTTTTCATTTTTGAAACTGATAACTCAATAGATGTTTGTTGAATTGTATGAAATTAGGGAGCATTTCATGTGGTAATTCCTCCCAGAAACCTTTTGTGAAAAAGACAGTTCTTGAGTCCAATTTCACAAATACCTTGTATTGAACCGTTAGGGAGTAGACCTCATGTACAGATAGGGAAATCTAACTCGCCTTCTGACACAGTTTTTAAAGTTCAGTGATCATCAAATAATAATTATGTTCTCTATAGTAGTTTGACAAAAAATATGTTTATATGGCAATATCAGAGATTTCTTACAGCTTCCAGGGGACTAATGGCCCACTTAGAGCATTAAATATTTGATTTATGGTGGTGAAGAATGGCCAAATTAATCATGAATATATAGCATATATAAATGTATTCCTGTTTTTACCCGAGGTATCTTGTGGACTAATTGTCCACTTGGCTAACTTGTTATCAGTTATCTTGCTAGGTTAAATGTAGTCTGCACGTTGTCAAAGATTATTGTACTTGATTCTCATATGTGATTATGTTTGTATATTAGGGCCCACTAACATGTTTTTTTTTTTGTTTTTGTTTTTTGTTTTTTTTTGTGTGTGTGTGTGTGGAGCAGGGTGCTATAATTTACTGCCTACAAACTTGCAAAATGATATTATGTGCTCCATCTTTTTTTTATTCTTAATAGATTTTCCTTGTCTCCCTCTCTTCTTCCTCCTTCATTCTCTCCCTTTCTTCTTATAAATGAGGTTAAATCATTTTGTCTAAGTTAATAGAGCTTAGTATTGTGTAACTGTACTACATACATTATGTTGCCTATAAGGCAATTTCTCTGAAATGATAATGGAAATGGGGTTTATACAGATTTGGTTTACATGTAATTTTTCAGATATTAATCTCTTAGTCTGTTTGGATCAGCTCTTGGATTAAATGACTATTTTTGTCTCCTAATATATATTGATGCAATAAAGGGGTTGGGAGATTATACTTTTGGTTCCATACTGAGTGGGATTTATTTTTGTCATTGAAAATGCAGTAGGGATTAAACCTTTTAAATCTATTTACAAAAGTACATTTCCCAAAGTCACTTCTCAAATTTTTGGTGTTTCAGCCATATTAATGAATGAGAAATATTTTGGTTGTATTATTTTAAGGTAGAAATACCTTAATTGAAATTTTACATGTGTTTGCTTAAGATTAAATTAGGACATTTAGTTTTTGAAATATGATTTTTTTTAAAAATTAGTTTGAAACAGTAACTAGGGCAGGTGCTTATAGGTAAGAATAAAATCATTTGGTAATCTGATCTTCAATCAAACTGTATTTAGTTTGGAGTGATGAAAGTGTGTTTTTTTTTTAATACTGAGCATCTATAAAACCAATTGTTTCATATGACTTCTGGTTTGACAGGTGTATGAAAGTCTTAAAGATAAAATTGTCATAAATGAAATATTGCATTCCACATAGGATTTATGTAACTAGCAGTAAGGGTGAAAAAACCTGAAGTGGGAGAAATGACTCGAAGTTCCTCACTTTGCACTTTCCATATCTTTTTTCCTCTCTCATTTCAAATCCTACATGAGTATATTATTACATTGTGAATATAATCACATTAATTCAAAAGCCTGCTATGTTGTGATACGCATTTGTTGTTTTGTAATAATTCCATCTGTACCACATTGGAACTTTTCAACAGCACTTTCTGTTTAGGAAAGTTTAGGAGGGATGGTCCTAGAACTGGGTGAGTCACACCGCACTACAGATTCCATAAGGTCACAACCTTTGTCTTATTCATTGTGTCCTTCACTACCTTAATATGCAGTTGGGCTCAGTGAAGGTAATAGAATTATGTCCATTTCTGTTTATTATACTGTACCTGGTTTCTGGTTTCAACAGCACTTTCTGTTTAGGAAAGTTTAGGAGGGATGGTCCTAGAACTGGGTGAGTCACACCGCACTACAGATTCCATAAGGTCACAACCTTTGTCTTATTCATTGTGTCCTTCACTACCTTAATATGCAGTTGGGCTCAGTGAAGGTAATAGAATTATGTCCATTTCTGTTTATTATACTGTACCTGGTGTTAGGTTTCTGAAAAGCTTAATTTTTGTTTCTTTATTCTTTTTCGTTTTATTATTTGTTGATTTGAGAACTGGGGTGGGGGCAGGGAGAGAAAGAAACATTGATTTGTTCCACTTATTAATGCATTTATTGGTTGGTTCTTTTTCCCCCCTTTTTACCACTTCCTCTCATCCTGGTCTTCGCAGGGTCATGGCCTCCCTGCAGGCCCCTCAGGTGGGAGGCTCCCCCAGGCCCAGCCCCCAGCATGGGGAGGGGAGCTAAGAAACTGTAGCCTCAGTCCCCAGAGCTGTGCTGGGTATTAGAGAAGTGTTCCCCTCCCCAGGAATCACTAGGTATTGGTTGATTCTTATATGTGCCTGGACTGAAGGTGAAACCCACAACCTTAGTGTATCAGGATAACATTCAAACCGACTGAGCTACTTGACCAGGACTTCTTTTTGCTTTCTTTTGATACATTTTCTAGGTAGTATTTACATTTAGCCCTATTATGATTTGAATGTATGTTCAACTTCTTAACAAGAAGAGGAGCAAAACCTACATTGTAAAGTTGGTCCAGAGACAACATTCAGAAGGTATCATTCCAGTGACCCTGAAATCCTCTAAACTAAGCCAAGGACCAAATACTCTTTCAACTTAGAGAAGAAATAAAAGAAAAAAGGCATGCAGGGATGAAGGAGAGAAAGGATGGTTTAGGTGGAGTGGAGGGAAGTTTCATTTTAAACCACAGTTATAGCAATTGATAACCTGTATACTTTGTCCGGTTTTTCCCTATAATGTAGAAATGCTATCCATGTCCCCACCTTTTGCCGGTGGAAGTGGGCTTCTTGGAGTGCTGCGGGAACAAGAATTTCCTGAGGCCCCCACGGGAAGATGAGGTATCAGAGAAAGCTTTATTGGTGATGTAACACAAAGGGAGTTCCCTTCAAGGTCCCATCTCCCTCCGCCCTGCCATGGGAAGAGTCCATTTTGTCTTCAGCCGGGCTAAGATCAAAGCCACTGCCCAGTTTCTGTCCCATGTCTGCACAGTCCAGTCCAGCGTCCGGCTAGGCTAGCTTGTGCTCCCAGCTGCATGTAGTCCATGGCCTGTGGGCTCTGCCTGGCACAGGTGAGTGTGGGTCACGGAGTCAGCGAGTGTAAGGAGGCGGGAGCCAGGAGCAAAGCAAGAGGAACAAGAGAGAGAATTCTTTGTTTTGTGGATTTTAACTAGGAGTTTATCCAACGAATCCTTCAGGATTGCACATGCTTGCTGTGACTCCACCCCTCTGGCCAATTATCTTTGTTCCCAGGTTAGACTGACAGTCAAGCACCTTCCTTACATCACTGCACGGGAGCCCATCTTCCTCTTTGTTGGATCCCTACCCCAGTGATTTGCAGGGAATGGACCAGTGGTTCCCTGTGGGGAGTGTGAAGTTGCAGCTTCCTGGTGAAGCTGCCCAGATGACCCTGCTTACAATGTCTGGCCTCCCTTTGCTCACTTCCTATTATTGATATGAGCTAGCTGGTTACGATGGGAACAGAAACTGTGACATAGAATTTTGCAGCTGATTGTATTATCGATCTTTAAACTGAGCATCCATCTTTGAGAAACACGTTAAAGATTGTTTTAAGTATTCTGGCTAAAATGGGAATGTCATTTTCATTTAACAAGTTGTTCTTAGACTTTTAAATTAATGGTAAGACATTAACAGAAAATGGTTGAATAAGCAGCTCTGTGATTTGTTGGCCATAATATGATTTCTCCTTTCCTGCCTATTTTTTACTTTCTATAATGCAAATTTATTCTTCATGAAATATTGAGATAAATCGTGTGCTAATTATATTTGATTGTCCTTATTTGAGAGGTCTCAAGCTTTTGTTCTGAGGTTCAGAATCAATATAAAAACATGTTGGAAACATAATTGCATTTTAATTTGAGAACTTTATCTCATAAAACTCCATATAACCGCCTATTCTTTTAAAATATAAAAGAATCCAGATGTGCAGTATTTTTTCAGCTCATTTACTAGCTTTGTCAGTTTCCACAGCTGCAGTGTTGAACATTTATAGAAATTATGGGTTTGTTTAGGTTAAAATGCAGTTAATGTATATAAAGCACTTAACCTAGTTTCTCACACATAGTAGGTCCTCAGTAATTAGTAATTAATTAATTTGACTTCCTAGGGTACAATTTTTAGGGTACAGTGAGCCAATTCTGAATTCTACCTTCCTGTTTATAATTCACTTAGACTCATTTAGCCAGTGTGGAGAAGAAAGCCTTTGGTGGGGTGGCACGTATTGACTTGTGTATGCAAGTCCTTTTAGAGTTATTGGATGTCCTGGAATGGGATGGTAAGCTTTGTGCTGTGTTCTGTATGGTCATCGATAGTGACCAACTGATTTGGAATGTTGTTTTGTTACTCATTTCGAAATGTGTTATTTTCTGTACAGAGGAAGTTGATCTGAATTAATTGCTTATTACCCTTTATAAGTTTATAGAAAGAGAGGAATGTCAGTCAGTGTAAACCTTACAGACACAATACTTTCTTTCATAAACACGGGGAGGAGGCAATCCCCAGATTACCATTTTGGGGATAAAGCCAGGTGCTGTTGTTTAACGTAAGAGGGTATGTGATAACACCGAACTTGGGAGCCTGTCACATTGGCCTACTATGAAATAGTCATGTTTATGAAGCCATAATATTATTTAAACTCTCTAAATCAACATCTAGCCAGCTCCTCAGAGAGAAGCAGAAAGCCATTCATGTAGTTGTAGATTGTTGCCCCCGTTAGTCTTCTGGCAACAGAGGCTGTGAGCGAAATCTTTTCTGTCCCCTCCTCTACTTAAATTGATGACTTGTTCCTGATAGTAGCTTGAGCATATTTAGGTAGGTTCTCTCAAAGCATCTAAATTTAAAATGTGTCATCACACGTCTGTCTTCTAGCTGATCTATAAACTCCTGGCTGGTGGCAGTGTTGTCTGTGTAATGGTCAACTTAGTGCAGATTCTGGGAGTTCACCGTTGACCCCCAGTCACTGTTCAGTGCACCTCTCCCTGGGGCTTGCGGAGACTCCGCAACATTAACTGACCCAGTTACATTGTTTGACATTCTCTCTTCACAGTTCTTTAATGAAGAGCCTCTAGAGAGGCTAACCTTCCTGTATCCTGTACCACGGCCATCATTCCCATTCTCATCTCCTTCTCCTCTGGCAACGCAGAGTCTCTATTTTCTGTATTTCTTTCAAGGAACAGTTCAAGTCCTCTTCCCCGAAGCTTTTAAAAGGTACCTTTAAATTTAAGTTAGTATGAATTAAAATTTAGATCTAAGAAAAGGTCAGAAATATCAACCAGAACTGGAAATTTGAAATTGATGCATTAAAAAACATTATATTCTTAAGTAACAAAAACATATTTGTAAACATCATCCTCATTTAAAAATTAAAAATTATACAGGGTAGGTTTACAGTTGTTTGTATGAAAAATAATAATAAATAAGAATAAACTGTGTTTTGTGTACTCACAACTGTAAATTACTTTGCCCCAACCTGTATTAATTTTGGTAAAATTTTAGATTTTTTTTTCAAATAATTCAAAACCTCAAAATAATGGTAATTTTTGGTAAAGCTTATGGAAAGAAAGTGAGAGTTATGTTATTTTCAGATTGTTAGAAAGCTGTCTTTTATTGCATTATATGGCATTTGATAACATATAAAAGGTACCAGGATTTACTTTATTACAAACCGTTTTATTATGACTTAAAACCAGAAATCTTTTCTGTGTACTCCTTTTTCACACACCCCCACCACTTCAATTAAACCATAATAGTTAATGTATATAGGAAAAAACTTCGATGTTATTGGAATTTTTGTGGAGAAAACTTCCTTCTAAGACAATAGCAGAGACTTTGAGCCAAGAACCAGTGGACTTTAGAGAACCATAAATCATGGTTGAGATATGAAAGTTTTATATTGTTTGGTCCTCCCTGTTATTTTTCTTTTGTACTGGGCCTATGTTTAGCTTATTTCCTTACTCCTTGATAATAATATCATTAAGCAGGCAAAGGGGGAAAAGGTTTTATTGAAACTAAAAGTTAGTAATTTAATTTGATTATGAGCTTTTACAGTGAATAATTTTACAGTGAATTGTTTTTATACCATTTGTGGACAAAGTAACAAGAATAGAACTTGTTTTATGATATATATTTACATATACACATACAACACATATATGCTTAATATATTTATGCTTATGAATTTTCAAATAATATACAACAGCATTGATTTTTACATTTAATAGTATGTGGAAAACATTTAAATGACAGAACCTTTACATTTATGCTTAGTTTGCATCTTACTCGTTTAATTTAATATTTACATAAGTGCTTTATTATTTTTATGAAAGTTGCTTTGCTAAGCTTTGTGGGAGATGTAACAATGAATTTCATACCCTTCCGGGTCTCATAATCCTAGAGCCAACTCTTAGAACCACAAACTTTTAGAATGGGAAGAAATTTAAGACATTATCTTTGCTTTGGTGTGTGTTTAAAACAGCAGTCTTCTGATTCCTACCCGTTCAGTGTCTCCTGTCCCCTTCTCCCCATGCTCCCAGACATTGCTAATGCTCTTTTCTGTGCAGGGAGAGAGGAATTCCAGCATCTGATGATGGGGTGGCAGGAAATGGTAGCTTTTAGGGACTGGTACTTGCTTTCATGTCCTTTGTTTGGTAAGCAGGAGGAGAGGCAGGCCATTTTTTCCAGGTCAATTTTTAGTCTAGGATTTAAAACTATGAAGACAAGAAATCATCTTAGTGGGTACTGACTGGAATATAAAACAAAACAAAAACTAGTTTGGAGAACACTAAAGTGTATTGCAGATTATTTCAAACGTATCAGGTGGGTGTAAATATAATGAATTGTTACATAAAATGTATTATAAGTATACTTATATGAAATGTATTTTTTTAACTGCAGTGTAAAGAATTTGGAAACCGTGTCTCTAATCTGTCCATTCCACCCTTGCTTTCAACCTGGGGGGCAGCCATTGATCCCCATATGCCTAGATATGTTACTCATTTTGCCCTGCTCTCTTGTTATCATGACCTGACTCCAAGATAAAGTGGTTTCTACACAGGTAGAAATATACAAGGTGATATTTTCCCGCAGTACATCTTAATAAAAGATGTGCGGTGAGGTAGTTTTTTTCATTGCGTGGGTTTTGCTTGCATGTCTCTGGGTACAAATAAACGCTTTGGTGGATCTAACTGTTAATCTGCAAGTGTTGTTTATGATGTGCCTAACTTGATACCAAGATGTGATTTAAGCACCAAGAGAATTTGGATTATTTAATACTAGTACATAATAAAACTATTTATCCAATATTCATGTGGGCACAGACAGAGGCATAATTGTATTCTTGTAGTGCACAATATAAATACTAATATTGTTTTGGAGAATCAGCATGGTATGCTGAAGCCATGGTTTGGAAAAAGGCATTGTAGTATGTTTTTATCTGTGGGAATTACTGGCAAGTGTAATTTGAGAGATTCTAAATACTGTAGTTGTTTACTTCACTTCTAAATTTGGCTAAAATATTTTTGGTTTTGTTATTATTATTATTATTATTTTTTTACTAATCATTGAATTGTTCCTTAAGACCTGTGGTAGAAGCTAAGCCATAATGGTTTTATGAATTTTGATAATTATATCTTCTCTTAAAGATTAAAAAATTTCCTCTCACTAAAGATAGTTTAAAACATATTTAAAGAAAGAAATAGTGGACTGAATGTTCATTTGCCCATTCCACAGCTCCAACATTTATCGACTCTTTGTTAGCTTCTACCAACTCCCTTTCCTCAATTCCCAATTATTTTGATGCAGTTCCTCTGTCATAAAACATCATCTGCAAATATTTCACGATGTGTTTCTGAAAAACAAAGACTTCCATTTCTAGACATGTGAAGTAGAATCTTAACCTTTTTGAGTAATGTATGAAGTTATGAATCCTTAAGTTATGTTTGGGGTGTTAGAGTGATATAAAAGAAAAGGGGATCCTTTAAACGGAAAAAGAGAAATACCTGATAAGCAGTGTACCAAAAAACAATAGAAAGGTTACAATGAAAAAGCCAATTAATAGCTTTTAAGTGTCCATGGGAAGAAAAGGGAGCAATTGGCATTTTTGAACATCTAGTATGTGTCCACATTCCATACAGGTCTGTACAGGAGTAAAACTAAGTGTACTTTATACTATCTGAGATGGAAATTCTGTTTCTAGACTTTTTCTTGAGGGGAAAAAAAAAATCAAAGATGAGTACAGAGACTGCAAATCAAGGTATTCACTGTAATATTTATAGCAGTGAAGAATTAAACCTAATGCTCAATAATAGTGGAGTGATTAAATACACGCAATATATTTGTAAAATATTGTAATATTTTGTAACCACTAGAAATGAAATAATTTACTAATTTTATAAAATGTTTAATGCATATTAGAGTACCCCAAAGAAATTGACCCAGATATTAACATGAATTAATAGTGGGTATCTTTAGGTTTTGAATTGAGTGATATTTATTTCTTCATTATTTGGGGCGGGGGGGTGGGGTGGGGATAGTGTTGCAAATTTGTCTGTCCGTATAATATTATTGAGTACTTCACTATGTGTTAAACACTTTTTTAGCGTATTTCATCTTCTTCACTTCTCACAGTAGCCTTAAGAGATTTTATTATCCCGATTTTAGAGATGAAGAAATGGACGCATAGAGAGATTGAGTACTTTGATAATTGGTTTCTCCTCCTAAGTTTATTCTTTGCTTCCATATGTAGTTTTATTTCCAACAATTGGGAAGATACTATAAATACTATTTTGTTTTTCTAATTCTTACTTTAAAATATATGGTGAATATTGGGACATATTAATAAAAATACTTTTAAATTGATGGATAACATTTATCTTCTAAGTATACCATGATTTTTAAAACCGGTCCTTTGTTTTTGTTCTCTGCCTCCCCTGTGGCTTTCTGCTTATAGGAATAATGGTACAATGAGCACCTTTGTAAGTAAATCTGTATGTGCATTTCTGTTTAGCTCCCTAGGGAGATCTCTTAGAAGTGGAATTATTGGGTCAAAGAACATAAACATTTTAAAGGCTTTTGATACAAATGATCATTCCTCCTTAAATTTAGAGGAGTTGTTTTGGGGCTATAAATTCAGGAGACATGAGTTATCTAAATATCAGTGGGAATTTGTACTTTCATAGTTGCTCTTATAAAAATCCTGGTTCTCTGAGCTTGCTGGAGACAGTAATACAGAGAAAAAGAGGAGAAATAAACTTTGGAGATTAAATTATGGTATTTACTTATTTTCTGACTTTGAGTAGCTACTTCTTCATTTTTTTGATTATCTTAAAATGTGGATTACTGCAAATTTTTATTGCAAATTGTCATGAAAACATATCAAGTTTGCATGGATTTTCTTTGTTTGATTTTATAACCTCAGGCTCATAATTAGATAGAACAATTTCCATTGTATAATTTTAAAATTATAGATGTAAAAGGTCTAACACATTAATTAGAGACTATGATGACCATAGAGAGTATTTTAATGTTGTATTTAAAAAATACATGTTTTTATTGATTTCAGAGAGAGGAAGGGAGAGGGAGAGAGGGATAGAAACATCAATGATGAGGATCATTGATCGACTGCCTACTAGGGATTGAGCTTGAAATCCGGGCATGTGCCCTGACCTGGAATTGAACTATGACCTTCTGGTTCATGGGTCAAAGCTCAACCACTGAGCCACACTGACTAAGTTAATGTTGCATTTTTAAATTAAAAAAACAACAACACAGTTTTTTTTAGGGGCCACTTATTTTCTTTTCGTGACTAGCAAGATCAGAAAATTGTTTAATTAATTGATGATTTCTGTTAAATGACTAAGTTTTTGTTGTTGTTAATCCTCACCCAAGGATATCTTTTCCATCCAGTGGTGGGAGAGGAGGGGGAGAGAGAGAAACATCAATGTGAGAGAGACATATCAATTGGTTGCCTCCTACACGCACCCACACCGGGCCAGGGATCGAACCTGCAACCCAGGTACTTGCCCTTGACCCGGAATCAAACCCAAGACCCTTCCATGCTCGGGCTGACGCTCTAACCACTGGACACACTGACCAGGGCAAATGATTAAGTTTTTATTGTGGTTTCTCTTGAGCATGTTTTCTTCCAGAAGCTCCTGTAGACTACTTCTACAAAAACTTTTTAAAAAAAATATATTTTATTGATTTTTTTACAGAGAGGAAGGGAGAGGGATAGAGAGTTAGAAACATCGATGAGAGAGAAACATCCATCGCTGCCTCCTGCATACCCCCTAGTGGGGATGTGCCCACAACCAAGGTACATGCCCTTGACCAGAACCGAACCTGGGACCGTTCAGTTCGCAGGCTGACGCTCTACCCACTGAGCCAAACTGGTTAGGGCTACAAAAACTTTTACTGAAGATTTGGGAAGGAGGAGGTGGGCTTCAACTTAAGGGGGTTGAGGGTTTGGAGAATAATTAATGATATCAGAAAATTTTCCTATGAAGCTACCATAGAGGTTAGGGTCAAGTTTTCTGGGAAGACCAAGATTGACAAAGTGTAATTTGTCAGTATAGGATTTGTGAGAGGTTCAAATGGGATAAATAGAAAATATTCTATTGAAATTTGAAAGCCTTAAGTATTAGAATGGAAAAATATCAATTATGAAACTATTATAAATGGCAGAGATGGGAAGTAAGCACAAGGAGGATTCTTATCAGGGGCTCTTGATCCATAATTAATTATTGTATTGCAAATTTAGGTGTATGTGCATTTTGGAAGGTGAGTGTCCAGCACTGTGTTCAGATTTTTAAAGGTATGACTCCCAAAAGCTCAAGCTAGTATTAGGATAAAATATAAGCTCTACAAGGCTAGGGATTTTTGTCTGTTTTATTCACTCTTCTGTCCCCGTTTCTCATACTAGTACACACATAGTTCTGCTCAATAAATATTTGTTGAATGTATGATTTCTGTAAGTTTCTGTGTGGCATAGTTAATAGTAACGGATTTTTAGAAGTTACCAATAGTGAGGTGGTTGTCTTATATGTCAGCTTCTACATTTGTCCAAAAAATTACTCTTGTGTTTATGCTGAGATCAGTAGGTAGAGTATTTGTATAATAAGTTTGTGGTTGAATTCCTTTCTCCCCCCCCCTTTTTTTAACATGGGAATGTAATAGGGAAAATTATTCTAAATGATATATTTATTCATCATTATATTAGAAAATGTACTCTGATGCTGTTTTAATTTGATTCAATGAATGAAACCTTAATAGAAAACTTGCCCTTAATTTTGTGAATGGAAAATTTTGCTAATTTGTTCTTATTAGATCAAGTAGTATGACAATAACTGCTATTCTGGCTAAAAATGTAAAATCAACAAAATGTTGACAAATTGACCTGCAGGGAACATTGCTTTATCAGCAAGAGAGTTAGATTTTTGCAGTGAAGCCCAGTTATTCTAGATCAGTACCATTATACAGTGTTTTCAGCAAGTGGTCTAGTGTAGTCTGTGATTACATTAGTCAGCATAATAAGTTTCTGTGCTCTTTAAAATTGAAATTTGGGAGAAGGTTAAAGAACAACAGAGAGAAGGTTAAAATGCAAGTCCATCTTAAATATTGTATAATTATAGCATTTCTAAATAAGAGAGTAAGTGAATTTCTAAAAGTCAGAGTGTGTTGGAACCAGTATTGATTTTATGAATCAATTTTTTTCTTAATTAAAGAGATGATTGTAAATTCTTTTTTTTTTGGTACATACTTTATATGAATGATTTTTACCAGTCAGACATAAAAGATACTTGAGTACTTGTTTGCTGCCTGCACTTGATTATTTGTGAGTAGATTTTTTTTTTACATTGTATATAATCTTTGGTAGATTAAAAAAAATTACATTTTCCATAATTATATTGCTATTATGAATAGAGGCTATGATTATTTTAAATTTATTTAAAAACAATTGCATCCATACTGTCTGTGGTGGTGTGTGTGGGGGGTGGGGGGGCGGGGCTGGATGTAAGATGGTGAAGGGATTAGCCAAAGAACATATATGCGTAACCCGCAATGTGGTGGTGGCCAGAAGGACGGGTGGGAAAATGGGGAAAATGGAGACATCTGTAATAGTGCCAGCAATAAAAATAAAGTTTAAAAACAAAACAAAACACCTGTCAGAACGTTTGCATCATTTTAAAAGCCCTTGCAAGATACCCAGAATAATTAAGAGAAGGGTAAACATTTGCCTTCATAGATTCCATATCTTGGTATGTGGTTTCTTTCTTTAGTTAAACTGTGATCAATTTCTAGGTCACCACACATTTTAGCATTCATGTTTTAGTATAAAATATAGTTTGAAGTAGAATTTAGAGTTTTGAACTTCAAATTGATTTGTAGTTGTATCTTTGAAGTAATTTAGCCTACTCTTTTAGCCAGGGAGCAGATCCTTTCTATAGAGTTTCTAACAATCTTTGCCTAATAAATCACTGAGCAGGGACTTTACTTCTTTATGAAGCAACCTTCTTATTAATTATGCAATAATTAAGTTATTTTTTCATTGAACTCAAATCTATCTTGTGCTAGGCACCATAACTTCCTAGTTCTCCTTTTTAAATTATGAAGTATACATACAAATATTGAAAATACTATAATGAACATCACCAAAATTCCATTTACTCTTAATTTTTTCTTTATTTGCTTGTGATTACTATTTTCTGTATTATTGTATTATCAGAGACATATATATCTTGTCTGACTACAATGAATACACATAAAATTTGTGCATTTCTGTTCTTTATTATTCTAGTAATTTTGTTCAGAAAGGAAACGTGGTTAATGTGTTACTGAACACCCATTCAACTTTCTCTTTTATTTTCTGCACTGAAGTGAAGCAAGACTCGCCTTAAAGGACCTCATTTGACCTGAGATCCTCCCAAGTGCCAGAGCTGGGCCACTGTTCTCCTTATTTATTGCTCATGGAAACTTCTAGATCCTTACTCTTACTGCAGGTTTAAAGCCTTGCCCCTTCAAAGCTTGTGTTATTTACAGCCTTCAGTGTTGTCAAATACCAACTGACCTCCTCAAGTCACTCTTGTTTATATGACTTTTTTCTTTTAAAATAAAAAACAACAGCATTGATCATGTGTACACCATGACCACATTTACCTAACCTCTCAAAAATATGGGTATGAAAGTACTAATAAAAATTACTCTTCCTGTGGATAGAATATTCTCCAAATTAATCAAGTGAAATAAAAATAAAAATGAGTCCCATACTCAATAATATGTATGGCAACAAGATAAAAAAAGTGATTGGCATGCAAAAAACAACCCAAAACCAAGACAAAAACAACAACAAAAATCTTCATTCCTGCTAAAAATGATTATAACCTATAAAGTCAGAGAAGTACAGAGCAAATATTTTCCTGAAAGGGTAATCAAAGACATGTTCATTTTATTAAAAGGGAAAGTTGAAAATAGGAAGGTTGTATATCAACTCAGGAACTTATTGAAAATTTCAGACAAACATTAGGAAGTCTTAAAATGACACAGTAATCTGACAGTGTGGTTACAGAAACACGTATTAAAAACATGGCACTAGCTCTCGCTATGTCTGAACAGAAGGTTATTCAAAAGTGAAGCAAAACAAAAGACCTAGACATGGTGGCACAAATCAATCCTCGATGAACTTGTGGCTGGCTGTACTTATAAAATTGCTTTGTTCTCCAGTAGTAATTGGTTTTGTCATTTGTCCTAGCAGATAAAGTGAAAAATATTTTAAATTTCATTATATACCAGTGCATGACTACTGCAGCCACTATCTACAGAAATGATATGCTATTTGTCACATAGCTTTATTTGCTTTGAGGGAGAAATGACTTCATGAACCTAAGATAAAGTATCAAGAATTATGGCAGAATTCTAGATATCACGTTGTTAGTAGATTCAGAAATATTTGGTGGGGCTGTCCAAAATTCCACTAAGCCTGAATAAGATTGATTGTAAACAAGTGCATATGAATTAGGTTTTTGTTCGAATTCACCAGTTTTCTGGCTTCAAAAAGATTTAGTCATGATTTAGTTGATTATGCCTGTGCATCAATGGAATATCATTATATTTTCCAGTTCTGCTAAAGGAATTTCAAATTAAGAAGCTTAAGTACAAATTAATATTTTAGAGAGTAGTTAGTCCTTTCTGTTGGGTTGAGGATTAAATTCATTAAACAGAAAAAAATAGTAAGAAACCAGTTATGATTATTATAGGTATGGTACAATAGTTCATAATTCATGACCCCCTCACAAGTATTATAATTGGATTTTGAAAAATATATATCCCAAACATTTTCTGTAGCTGGGATAAATATTAGGCCCAGAGGCTATATGAACTACTTTGCAAATCTGTTTATTTTACTGAATGAAATTAAAATATTAAATGTATTATGGCATAATTAAGGTTTTTATGTATTGGTTTAATCATTGGATAGTAAAAGCATTACTTGTCACTGTAAAGAGAAGAAAGGAAGGGGAGGAACTATAAATTAAAAGGGATTTAAAGGATACAGTAGCAGTTGTCTATATGGATTTTGTTTAGATCTGGATTGGAACAATCTGTTTAAAAATCACTTATGAGCCGGCTAGTGTGGATCAGTGGTTGAGCATCAACCTATGAACCAGGAGATTACTGTTCGATTCCTGGTCAGGGCACATGCCCAGGTTGTGGGCTCGATCCCCAGTAGGGGGTATGCAGGAGGCAGCCGATCAGTGATTCTCTCTCATCATTGATGTTTCTATCTCTTTCTCCCTCTCCCTTTCTCTCTGAAATCAATAAAAATATATTTTAAAAATAGTAAAAATGAAAATGAAAACCACTTATGAGACAGAGGATTTTGAGCACAGACTGGTAGCTGATGTTAAAGAGAAATTATTATTCATTTGTTATAGATATTATAACGATATTGGATTATATTTAAAAAGCAGATCTTTGCATACAGAACTATCTAAAGATGAAGTGGTAAAATGTCTGGAATTTGATTCATAATAATCCAGAGTGGTGGGAGAAGGGGTTTTGGGGTAGGTGGAGATATAAATGAAACATGATTTGCCATGAGTTAATAGTGGTGTGTGTTTATTATACTAGTTTTGATTTTGCATTATTTTGAAAATTTAAGAAAAATAAATTCAGAAGCAGTGTAATGCAACACTATTGAGAGAGGATAACTGCAGCACCAGGTGACATTGCTGGATAATACCTTCAGAAGTAAGGATGGATATGAACAACACACAGATGTGCTGTTATAAATGTAACTAATGTGTAAATCTTGTATTTTATTTTTCTTCAGAGCTGAAGCCATTTATTTGAATCTTGGATGATTGACACCTAAATGCTTAATTCTCAAAACTGCTCAAGAGTCCCACAGTCAGGATTAGATGATCGAAGTTACCACTAAGAAATTACTGTCTTGAGTCCTACGGTAAGATGATACTACATATTCTAAAGGCTAAATAGTGAGTATGAGGTCTAAAAAGCCCTTTAAATGCTATATTTGAGCCACTACCTTCTATTACAATTTCTTAATCCTATAATTGTTATACCTGGAGTTAAAAGTTGTGGTAATCAACCAAAGATCTTAGACACATCAACATGCCAACAAGGCTTTAGGCGCAGCGGTTCTCAACCTGTGGGTCGCGACCCCTTTTGGGGTCGAACAACCCTTTCACAGGGGTCGCCTAAGACCATTGGAAAACACATATAGCATATCAGATATTTACATTATGATTCATAACAGTAAAATTACAGCAGTTATGAAGTAGCAACGAAAATAATGTTATGGTTGGGGGTCACCACAACATGAGGAACTGTATTAAAGGGTCGCGGCATTAGGAAGGTTGAGAACCACTGCTTTAGGGCATTTTCTCCTCATAGATTCAGCTAGTAATGGGTACAGTTTTGTCATGGGAACGCCATGCTTTCTGCTTGCTGTATGGGTCCTCTGGAAGCTGATCCTGCAAAGGAGTTTGGCTTCCAGGGTTTTATTAGGGCTCAGCCTCTATTTAAAGAGAGGTGGTGTAGAAGCAGGTTGGGCAGAGGACATTGAACTGCAGGGCAGGCTCAGCACAGCCTTGGCCAACCCTATAGGGAATCTTGTAGTTGTGAGAATTTCTTTCCCTTCATGAGTAGTAAGGTTCTTGGGTAGAGAGACGTATTGTCAGTGCCTTTGCATCTTGCACAGGCCATGATAGGAGCTGCTCCGTAAATATTTGTCAAATGAAGGAAATCTGAGAAAAATTTTGTAGTTTCTTCAGTGACACCTAATCCTTGCCCTTCATTTTCCCAGTTGAAAATTCAGTTTAGAGCGGCAGGTTAATAGTGACATAGGTGGTTCTTGTATACCATGAACAGACAAGAAGGTCACTTGCCCTCTACAATCAGCATTTGCTATATACCATTGTGTTTCTGGGCTCTAGAGATAAGGAAGGCCTGCAAAGAGCCTGAGAAAAGCCACAAACATAAGTGTTAAAGAACATGAGATCACACCCATAAAGAGGAAAGAAAAAGCGCTAGAAGATACTTGATAACTTCTAGGCTATTAAGGCATATGAATTATGGTTCTAACCAGTTGTTCCTTCTGTGTGTGGGGAATAGGCTGATCAGACGAGTTGTCGTCCTTTCATGTTCAAGGGTTAAGAGAAACTCTATCTCTTAGAAGCATTTTTTAAAAGTCAGTATGTTTTCCTAGTAGGTACATTTCTGCTTTAAGTCCTATACTCGACTTCCTTGTTTGTTTTTTTAACCTCCTTTTCACTGTAGAATTCCCTGAGGCAGGATTTGCATTAATAAGTCCTCTAACTTTTCTCTGAACCTTAATACTATAGTAATGCTTTACATGTAGAGGACCTTCAATTAATAGCTTTTAAATAATGAAATAAAGAATAGTAGACTTTATAATTAATGTAGAAAAATGAGGATTTAATTCAGAACCAGAAATTTTTTTCATTATAATTTTTTCTGATACGTATATATAGATAGTTTTATGTTTCATCTTTTAAAAGATGTAAATCAGTTTCTTCGTGTTGAGAAGAATGAGATTGTGCTTGTGTTTCACTAAGTGAATCAGATTTGTTATCTTATTAAAACACATATCCTCAAAGTTATAATCTGATTACTTAGAGGGAGTTTACGCCTATCTGTTCTCTCTGGTTTTTCATTTCCTTCTTGCTCACTTATCCCCACCAGAGGGCAGGCGAAGGAAGGGAAAAAAGGAGGTATTAATTTCAGTTCACAAAGTCTTACGTAGGCAACGTCCACTGGAGTATTTCGTCATGCTTCTGGAGTACATTAAGCAATCGGATCAGCCACTTCAGCTATTTAAAAATATTTAGTAGAGTGCTCAGTTACTACTTAAGTAAGGTTGATTACTGGGTTTATTTAATTAGATCATTATATTTAAAATCTATATTCTTAGATCCATATATTGTAAATTATCACCTTTTTTTTTTTTGGCAATTCATGCCAATGTCTCCATTGCTACTGTTGATAATTGCAATTGATTGTGATGAGGACTCTTTTTTATTTTTAAAAGTACATTGGAATGTTCAGAATACAATACTGCTTTCATGAATCAAGTTCATAATACGTCTTTCATGTCCTATGAAGCTTGATGTTCCTGAGGTCTGTTAGTGAGTTTTAGAATCATAAGAGTAATCATTTTGTTTTTATTTTATTTTTAAATCCTCACCCGAGGATATTTTTTCCATTGATTTTTAGAGAGAGTGGGAGGGAGAGGGAGAGACAGAGAGAAACACGGATGTGAACGAGACACATCGATTGGTTGCCTTCCACATGCCTCTGACCAAGGCCAGGAGCCTGCAATCGAGGTATGTGCCCTTGACTGGAATAGAACCCGAGACCCTTCAGCCACATGCTGATGCTCTATCCACTGAGCCAAGGGCATAAGAGTCATCTTTTGACTACTGGTTAGTTCTACACTTCAGCTGTAAGTTTATTTAGAAGGACGACACACCTCAGGCCAAAGTAAATTTGTCTCAACATTATTACAGTGTGAGTTTTCAAAGTCTAAATGTTAAACTAGACGGATGCTAAACCTTTTATGGTCTGAATATTACTGTTAACACCCATTGTAGATGTACAAGGACTTGTACACGTGAAGTGCCGTTTCATGGTCGATAGCTGTTTGGTTTGTTATCAGTGTGAACAGCAGATGTCCTGAAAATCAGCTTCCAAACAGCTGGCACTTGGCCTGCTGGTGTTGAGCACCACCTAACCTCACATGACGTGTCTGCTCTTTGACATACATAGTGGACCTTATCTCCTCATCAAGGAAATTGGTGCAGGCGCCTTTTCTGTGTGCTCCTAGGACTAGTAATGTAGAAGAGCCTTATAATGGACTTTTTAAAAAGAGTGGTGCCTCCCATTCTCTCGGGAGATGTGGTTGTGGAAGCTAGAGGTGGTTTTCAGGAAGGTTCCCCCCAATTACTGAAGATGAGACGTCTCAGTTTGTTTTCATCAGAGAAGACTGTAGGTGAGGAAGATGGAATCACTATCTGGCACAGTAATTATGACAAACACCTCCATCAACAACTCGGTAAAGTAAAATGGGAATAAAATGTATTATTTTCAGTCCTTTAAAAAGTATTTTAGGAAAGAAATTATGTTTACAAGTTTGAATTCTAGTAAGCAAAAAAAAAATCTGTGTATTGAAAGTCAAGTTTAAATATTATAAAATGTTTAATACAGTAAATATGTAGTTGGTGTAAAGTTATTTTAGTATCAAAGTTTTGCTGCGAGTTTAGATGGAGAAATATTGATGCTGTAAATTAATATTTCTGTAAAGAAGTTTACAGTTTGATGATCTTTGGAAAATGTGTTATACTTATTGGAAAAATGTTATTTGTAACCCATAGAATATGTAAATGAAAAATAAGATACTGAGTTTTACCTATCACCATAGAAACCATGTCCATTTTATTTTAAAAATATACTTCATTATTTTATTGTGAAGATAGCAAATATTTGGGGTGAAACATAAAAAGTCACATCTTTGAATATAATCATGATTATTTTGAGTCACAGTACCTTTATTTAATATAATCCTGCAAAGTTAAATTTAATGTTTGAGCAAATGATACTCAGTCTGTGTTAGAAGAAAAATCAGTTTTGCATATAGTACTGGTAAATAGCAAATATTAAAAGAAAGGAAATCCTTTAGGAAGAAAATGGAAAAATGCTGTAAGTTTTTAAATTTTTGACTAAAATGTTCTGTATGATTATGATTTTTTTGCGAATAAATAACTGCTTATATAAATGAATATAATACTTTATGGAAAGAAGAGAGTTTCTCTACAAGTTTGATATATATATTCTTATAGCTGTTTTCTATGCATACTTTAATATGCACACATACATTTTTATTTGTAGAATTTAAAAATGAGGTTTACTATCCAGGCTGTTTTGATGTGTGCCTTTTCATTTAATACATCATAAACATCTTTCTGCCTCATTTAAAACGCACTTCATTGTGTGGATATAATTTATTCAATCAGTCCCTTATTAATGAACATTTAGTATGACTATTTTTAGTTATTAAAAATAAATATCCATTTATATATCACGTTATACCTTTGTATGATTGCTTCTTGATAGAAGTTTCTATGTGCATTAAAAATTTTGGTCAGCAATGCTAAGTTACCTTTAAAAAATTTCTCAATTTCAGTTCCTCGGGGCTGAAGATGAGTGCCTCCATTTCCTTGCATTCACACTCCATCTGTTTCTTGTCAGGTTAAAAATTAGGGTCGTATTTGTGAGAAACCACACTTTCTTTTACATAATGGATATTTTTAAAACAAAGGACACGGAGCTTTTAAGCTTTAAAAAGAAATATATATTGATACCTACAATGTATTGGTATTAGAAGTTTCTCTTTTTTTTTATACTATTCACTCATTTGAATGAATGAAGTGGAAGTGAGGCCACTGAGTTAGTACCTCTTAATTTCAGTTAAAATTGAATGTCTTTCAGCACTTAGTTTTGAGTTCAATAGTGCAAGTATAAATAAGTGAAAAATGTGAATATATTAATATATGCAGTTATTTAAGTTATTAAAAACTACTTTTTCTTTAACTTTCAGTCTTTAATCATTTTCTTTATCACAGCCTGTGTGATTGGACTTGGTGTTTAAATGTAACATACTATGGCCATTAGTTTAATATGTCACCTTTTTAAAAATATATAAATTTTATTGATTTTTTACAGAGAGGAAGGGAGAGGGATAGAGAGTTAGAAACATCGATGAGAGAGAAACATCGATCAGGTGCCTCCTGAACACTCCCTACTGGGGATGTGCCTGCAACCAAGGTACATACCCTTGACCGGAATCGAACCTGGGACTCTTGAGTCCGCAGGCTGACGCTCTATCCACTGAGCCAAACCAGTTAGGGCTAATATGTCACCTTTTATTTTTTTATTTTTTAAAAGACATTTTGAGCATAGCACACATGTTACAAAATATAATAGATTTTGTAATTTATATTAATTTTCACATAAGCACTCAATTGAATGATGAAGAATTTTCCGTAGTAGCTATCTTTTTCTAGTCACAGTCAAACAAAGCAAAATCATGAATACTGAAGAATCTGATGTCTGCAACTTCAGAGGCTACAGGTTCTTTATGGAATAATCTTGCCCAGTTTCTCCCCCAGAATAAAATTCAACTTTAGGAAATGACTCTTAAAATTAATTTAAAGGACTTCTTTGGCAATTTCTGTAAGAGAGACTTGGTTAGTTGGCAATATATAGAAATTTACTTGCTACTTTTAACTCCAAAAGTATTTATAGATGCTTATGCTTTCTTTAACAAAAATATTTGTAAAATTTTGAGGTATTTGCTGGGGTTGATAGTTGAAGAACATTTATCTTTGCTTTTGATAATTTTTTTTTTTTTTACTTTTTAACTTTCTCTAAATATTAAGTAACTTAATATTTTTAAATTTTATGGAAATTCTTAAGCAACCCACTGGATTTATCAGAAATCCCCCCTTTCTCTGTAAAATACATTCATTAACAAATGCCTCTTGTACACAAAACTGTTCAACTCCTCTGCCAACATTTCTGCTCCCACCGGGTTGAGTTGTGTGCTTACCAAGAGTTGGGTGAAATTTTAAACCAAACCTGTTCATGCCATTTATACTTGTAATTGTGATCATATAATTTAGTTAAATATTACGTAATTCAGTAAAGTATGAGACTAAAAAGAAAGAGCTATTGTGGTGTAAACAAAGTTGAATACTTTGATCAGACTTCATACAAGTGAATTCCTAAAAAAATTTGCTTTTGAATTGCGAGTAAGCCATAGAAGTGTATATGATTGGAAGGATTTTGCTTTCAGATACCTTCAGCTTCCCTGTCCTCTTTGAAGAAATTGAAACTGGAAATTGTAAATGATGTACAAGGGTTAAATTTTAGGCAAGAAAACAATTAGCAAATTCACCCTAAGAGACAAGTACTTGGCACTATATTAAAAGTCTAGGGAATAAACTTGGATTTTATATTTTAAGTTAAAATAAAACTTTTGGTGGACCTATAGATCCCTCCTCCACAATTCCTACTTTAATGAAGGTTTTTGATTATTTGATTAACAGTATAATTTATAACAAATAATGTTGTAGTTTTTGTTAAAGAAGTAAGTCACTTATTTGCTATCCCTATTCCTTAAGAAACAGGAATCAAAGATTCATGTATTTGTGTTAAAAATTTTATTCATAAGCTGCTTAAATATTCATAATTTTTGTGTAGTCATAGACATGTGATCAAAGACTGATTTCACTGATAAATATTAGTAGAATTGGCAGAAGTAATATCTAGCTGCACACATAAAAGTTGGTGGGGAGAAAATGCCCTTCACTGACCATTGAGGAACAATGACCATTAGGCATGGTCATGAGTCAGACCCTAAGGATCAGACAGTGTGTTCCACAGGCTTCTGTCGTGACAGCTGCAAAGTCCTTGTATCTCTAGGATTGGGTTATTTTTATTCTTATGAATCAACCTTAATTTTGTTGTTGTGCATTCTATTTGGAGTCAAGAATAAGTGAGTGTAAATATAAGATTTATTTATTTTCTTTGTTTTTTAAAATTTATCTTTACTGTTGAAAGTATTACAGATGTCTTCCTTTTCCCCCCATTGAACCCCTCTACCTTGCACCTGCCCCTCCTCCCCCAGGCCTACTGCTCTATTGTCTGTGTCCATGGGTTATGGATAAGTTCTTTTGTTAATCTCTTCCCACTCTCCCCCCCCCCCCCCCCCCCCCACTTCCCTCTGAGACTGGCCAGGGCAAGATTTATTTTTATAATTCACCAAGACCAGAGATAATGATACATTGAACAGAACTAAGTATATGTCAACATTAAGGATGAAAGAAATTTTGAGCGCTCTCTGTATTCTGGGCATTATTTTCTTGTTTTGTTTTACCAATAACTGAAATGGTATAATTTGTCTATCTATTTAGTGCATTCAGTTTTCCTCCCCCCCCCCCCCCACCCCCCTCAATAGAATATAAGGTGAGCATGGACTTTGCTCTGTCTACTGATGTGTTTCAGGGCTTGGAACAGAACAGTTGCTTAGTAAATATTGGTTTAATGAGCAAATGCTGTCTAAGTTGTCTTGAAAACTGAGTGAGATAGGTTGTTATGCAAAGTTTTAGAAGTTCAGAGAGGCTTTAACCAAATTATTTGAGTTTTTTGACTACTAAATGGTCTAGTCATACCATTTAAAAAATATATATTTTTACTGATTTCAGAGAGGAAGGGAGAGGGAGAGAGATAGAAACATCAATGATGAGAGAGAATCATTGATTGGCTGCCTCCTGCATGCCTCCTATTGGGGATCGAGCAACCCAGGCATGTGCCCTTGACCAGAATCGAACCGCAGACTCTTCAGTCCGTAGGCGGACGCTCTATCCACTGAGCCAAACCAGGTAGGGCTAGTCATGCCATTATTTTAAAATCAGGCATTTGTTCTTTCTTTCTACTCCATCTCATTGCAGTGTTGATGTTTTGAATCTTTATGTATAAACTTATTTTTAAAGGCTAATTGTATCTACCGAGGTTAGGTGTTCTATTAAAGAAACACACCTTTGGGGGTGCTTTTATTTTAATAAGAGCTATATTTTCATAGGCATCAACTTTAATTCCAGTATATATTGAGCATTACTATTTGAGAGTCTGTGTTTCACTTTAATGAACAGTTGATAATTATTTTTATAACACTGGTTAGATAAGCTGATTAAGGGAATAGCTATTTCACATGACGTTTTCAAAAACACTTAAGAGGTGCACATTGAGATACCATTTCCATTTCATTACAAAGTGTTAATGACTTCATGGGTTATAAACATTTAAATAGTATACCGGTATACCTCCCCTGAGATATTCAGGACAGTTCACTAGCCAGGACAAACCAAAATGTAGCACTTGTTAAAAATTCCAAAAGCCTTTTGGTTGAGCTTTAAAGGCTGCTGTCTACATTTGACTAGTAAAGAAAAGGGAATGCTAATTGTTACTAAAATATATTTTTTAAATGTTTTATTGATTTCAGAGAGAGGAAGGGAGAGGGAGAGATAGAAACATCAATGATGAGAGAGAATCATTGATCAGCTGCCTCCTGCACGCCCCCTACTGGGGATCGAGCCTGCAACCCGGTATGTGCCCTGACCAGAAGTTGAAGCAGTGACTTCTTGATTCATGGGTTGAAGCTCAGCCACTGACCCACACTGGCCAGTCAGCTAAGATATTTTAAATAAGTGATCTTTTCAGTTTTGTTTTTTGTAGAACCATTGCCTTTAGTGATTAGATTTTGCACCTCCAGAAGAGCTCGGTTTTTTGTTTTTTTGATACATTATGTATTGGGTAGTGGAATAGCATGGCAGGCCAGTTTCTTTTCAGAAGGGAATGAGATGGATTTAAGTCTTTATCAAAGACTAGATTATGAAGAGAGAGTTTAGAGAAGGTCCCGGGAGAACATTGAAATGAAGTAGATTTTCTCCTGATACTTCAAATGCATGTAGTGATAACAGACCAAAGGAGATGAAGAATCAATCATTTGGGACTCAAATGTGATAAAAAGGTCCTTGGGCAGGGCAGTGTCCTAGAAGAACCTGAGAGCTCCAAATAACAATCAGTCTGCTAGGGAGTTTCTGGCCTGACCCACATGATACCTTGTACTTGCCACGTATGAAGGGCTTTAGGAATTCTTGCTTATACAAATGGGATTTGGAAGTTTTAGGTTTTTGTAGTGTCATGAAATCAAGGAGGTTTTCTTACGTAAGAGGACCTTTAGAGTATTTTTCAGAAGCCCTATTGGGTTGTTATATACATGCCTTTGGCTGCGAAATTGACACATAGTTTAATACTTGGTGTCTATTGTTTACAAAAACTTTTGGAATTTTGACTTGGAGGTAGATGAATCAGATTTAATTAGAATTTATCATTAGAGCATTCCATCATGGAAAATATTCTAGGAATCTGGGTCTAGGTCTTCTATTGTGCATAACTCAAAGAAACTTTAGCACGTGATTTAGAGCTGCGGGAGAGTTCATGGGCGCTTGAGTTGTACCACCTTTTCCTGTGCTTCCTTCTTTGTCCACAGTGTGTGCTCTTCCAGTCACTGTGGCCAAATGACTGTGAGATTCAGCTACCAGGATTTTTAGAAGTTAGTGCAGCAGTATTACTTTAGTAGTTTCTCTGGGCTATTTTTAAAGTTAGCCTAACACTTCTTAAGAAGAATCATTTTAGACTGTCTCCTCACGTTACATGGATATATATATATTTTTAAAAATTGGAGCAGTTAAGTATGGCTAGAGTTAGGGTCAGGCTCTTTACTTTGACATTTAGAAAGGACTTGCAAGAAACTTAATTGAAATAAAGATGCATCTGTCTCTCTTTTAAGGAGCCTGGAAAAGCCTCCTCTCTATCCCACTTACTCCGCTGTTTCCTAATCGCAGGACTGATGTTTATTCAGTGTGCAGTGGTATCCTGATACTGGTTGTTGAAAGATTACAGTTCCTCCCATCAGTTGATATTTAGCTACTGTGCCATCTCCTCCCCCAAGCGCTCCTGCTGCTCCAGTCCTTCTGTCTCCGCCCCCGGACCCTCTTGAACCACCCCTGGATTCATCAACTAAAAGGTGAATCCTAAGCACACCAGGGCCCTTCAGGACCCACCGCCACTCTGAGGCTGGGCATGTTTTAATTTTTAGTTACCATATCTTCCTGGTAGCTGACTATTTTGATGATTACCCCTGCTTAGTCTCTCTTAAGAAGCAAAAAGAAGGAGTTATATCTAAGATAAAATAGTTGGGAAAAAAGGTGGGGGGGATAAGAAAAATATACAACTAAATAAATTTTTAGTCACAACATACTGAAATCATAAAAGTGTAAAAAGATGAATCATGTGATAATATCTATATTGGAGGATGCTAAAGAAAATAAAAGAGGTGGGGTTGGAAAAACACACGGTAAAATAGGTTAAGATGACTAAAGCTAAATGTAAGTTTAAAAATGTCACTAAAGGAATATACTAGAAAGGTTAAACAAAAATGTGCTATAAAAGAAATTCAGGAAGCAACCTACAATCCAAGTTACCTCCACCCATGTACCAGTAGTGGCCTTTGGAATGAGGCAACTATGCTAGTAGATAGTTACAAGCTTCCAATCCTGATGACTTCCTGGGACTGGATCTCTGCAGGGGGGATCGTAGTCTCTGTGTGCCTGTCCCTGGGTTTGCATAGTTTATCCCCCCCCAGCTTCACCCCAGTTCATTATTCCCTGGGTCAGGTCTCTAACTCATTGTCTACTAGCTTCTACTATTCCATTTAATATAAAAGTGTTCCTTTCATCAGGTAGTCAGTTCTTTGTGAACTGAGTTGGTCTTATTTATTGGGGGTATCCCCAGAGCTTAGCCCAATGGCACCCACTTAGTAAGCAGTTAGTAAATATTTGTTGGATGTTAGAATTCTGTGTCATTTGGTCCTTGTCCTTTATATGCCAGAACAAGTTTTTTCTTGTTACCGGGAGCTGCTGTCAGTTGCCATATTTAGCCCACTGACTGTTCCTTCAAAACCATCTAGCACATTGCTCAGTGGGCAGTGGCTCCTCAGGCAAAACCAGCCTTCCATTCATTTCAAACGAAAAGAGAGAAAAAACAACAACAAACCACACCAAAAACCTCAAGTTGAGCAAACGATGATCTAGAACAGAGCTTGGCAAACATTTTCTGTGAAGGGCCAGATAGTAAATATTTTAGGCTTTACACACCACAAGTCTCTGTCACAGCTACTCAGCTCTGGCTTCGTAGAGCAAAGGGAGCCTAGATGATACACGAATGTATGTGTGGCCACGTTCCAGCACAGCTCTATTTACAAAAGCTGGCGATGAACCAGACTTGGCCCCAGGGCCAAAGTGTTCCAACCACGAAGCTAGAATATGGAAGAGAATATTGCTAACATCAGAGAGCTACCTGCATGTAACTCACCTGGGAAACGGGGAATGGGAGTTTTGAAGAAGGGCTCCAATATTATACGTTTTTGTATTTTTTGTAACCCTTGGAATAGTGTTTTGCCTGTAGTAGGTGTTCAATAAATACTTACTGATTTGATTGGGGATCCAACCATATTACTTATCCTCCAGGGCTTCAGTCATCTCATCTGAAATTTAAGGGTTTATGTTATGTGATCTTTCATGTTTCTCCATTTAAAAACAAAATCTGTGATTGTGGAAGGCCAGGTGGTTTATTCTTCAAAGATAATTGTTGGCTTGTCACATTTTCTCTATGCCCTTAAAATCCTGATGTGGAATTCTGGGAAATGGTTGCTTTTATGAATCCTGTTTGTGGACCTTTCCACAGTGGGGAACTCATTGTCCACTAGGCTGTACCTGCACCTTCTACCCATCTCTATCACCTCATACTACCACTTTATTAAATCTCAATCTCTCTCTCTCTCTCTCTCTCTCTCTCTCCCTCCCCTCTCTCTTTTTCTCTCTCTTTAAAGAATAAAGATAACCTAGACAATCTCAGGTGACTCTCTCTTCCTCTCTCTCTCTCTCTTTCTCTCTCTCTTTAAAGAATAAAGGTAACCTAGACAATCTCAGGTGTTTCTTTGTAGGAAGATAGCGATCAAGGTGAGGACCGATCAGTCTGTTTGTCTTTTAGAATTACATTTTTCTAAACTATGTACCAGGAAAGCAAATATTCCATCATTGCCCTATTCATTTAAACATTATAGATAAGCAGTAATCCAAAATAATTGTAAATAGTACAGATGTAAATTTTTACCACTGTACCTAAATTCTTTTTTCAGTTGAACTTTTGATAGATTTTTCTGTTTCTAAAGAGTGATTTGTTTAAGATTAGATAAGTTGTCTGATGATCTCTTAGACTGTTCTCAAGAAGTATAAGCTGGAATATATTTCTAGTCTACAAAGTGGAGAAACTCCAGAAAACACTAAAAAAGTTCTTAAAAGGAATACAGAAAATTTCTCTTTATTATGTCTTAGGCTTCTGAAGGTTCCTAGTCTCTATTTTTAAGTAAGTATAGATGTGTGCTAAAAACAACATAAGCAATATAATATTTTTATAAATGTAATTTAAAGGAGCTCTTCTTAAACTTTAATGGGCTTAGCAATGACCTCAGAGATCTTACTTTTAAAAAGTGGGCTCTGATTTACTAGATTAGGAGGTGCTTTAACGAATATTAAGAGTATGAAGGTAGGTTCTTTCAAATTACTTTCAATATAGTACATTATGATTATGTTTAACCACGCATAAATATTTTCCTGTGTTTCAGTCTGGCCCATTTAATTCTCTGGGCAATCTCTTCATCTTTTCTTTCTACCCCAGCTGGCACTCTCCTTCCTAAGTGTGATTTTTGTCTTTACATTTAGTCGCCTCTGCAGTTGGACACTTCCTTTTCTTTTCTGATGTAGACTCTTCCTCTTATACTTTAGTACAGCCTTGTGACTTACTCCTTTGTTTTAAAGTTGTGAAGAGTGTTCTCAAAGGTGGCTCAAACAATAAAAACCTCTAGTTGATTGTAAACTTCCCACGCTACTGACAAAGGAGGAAAAATTCAGAAAGGCAAGTGTTGGTGGGAATCAGTGGGCCTTCACCTTGTGGTGGCTGCTAAGGTGACCATAGGTCCTCATAGGCCTTGGAGAGTTGACGGCTTACATCTCTGTCCTGGCGTGTTGTTAATAGTGCCTATTTCCACCCTCAAAAAATGTCCTGCTTTGGACAATACATTTTATTTTCATCCTGTTCATGTTTCTTAGAATTTTTCTTATACATTCCCAGTAATGCATATTCCCCTTTCTTCCCAATACATCTGTATACCGTATATCGACAATGAAAGTACCTTAGTATTAACAATCTAGTTTCTTTGTAGGTGATGAATAGACATTGTGTGCATTGTAAAAATACAAATCCAGTAACTAGCAGCCTTTTGAATAGAAAATTTTAAATCTGGATTTTTTAAAGCAGAATTTTCAAAAATTATTTCACAAACAATTTCTGGAATCTCAATAATGAATTTCAAGTATACTCAGAAACAGGTTTTTTTTTTTTTCCCCATTGAAGAAGTAAGTGTCTTACCACTGGGCCAAGTCATATCAAATTGGTATGGCTTAGGGCAAAGAAGAAAGTATGATTATGGGGTCTGGACTGCTTCATTTTAAGCAGAGGAAGCATTTTTTTTTATTTTTATGTGTGAAATATATTAAAAGAACTTCAACCAAAAACTAGGAACAATTGGGCTATTAATAAATACCCTGTGTCAGGAAGGTAACAGTAATTATACCTCACGGCATACGCAAGCAATGGAATTGCTGCATAGGTAACCACTCCTGAAATACAGAGCTTAGTTAAAATGCTTCTTTACTGCTTTATGTTGCTAATTTGAGAATACATTGGTGCATTGGTCCAACCTGTGACATTTGTAGAAAACTTACCCTTTTATAGCTATAACCATTAGTTCAGAGACTTGACATATAATTCTGAAATAAGCATTTAATTTGGACATGACCTGAAACTTTCCTATCCAGAAATCTAGATGGAATTCTGGTTCAAGTGTTTGAGGAGCAGATGCCCCTCATCACTCACCTGTTTATTTCATTTGTCCTTTTGTAGTGCTGGATTTGAATTATTGTTACCTGGTTGTTATTTTTCTTCAGTTCAGCCGAAAGCCATTAATTTGTGGTTATTGTTGGCTAGCAAGTACTTGAAAATAAGGAATTCAGTTTCCTCCCCTCATCAATGAAGAAGAGAGCTGGAAGGCTTGTGGGGTTGGTTGTCCCTACATTCTCCTCTCATCTCTAGTCCTGACATCCCTTTTGTACTACATAGCCAGAACTTTTCTTGATGTGACCTATGTATGTTTAGTACCGTCTATGCAGTCACCTAAGCCTAAGGGTCACTTTTGAGTAGTTCGGCTTTAATTTTTTTACCCTATGTATTCTAAATACATCAAGAAGTACGTCTAATGAAAAAATTGGAATCTGTCTTCTTCCCCCCCCTTATTGCCTTTTCCTGAATTGTTTTAAGTATATTATTAATTTTTTAAGTCATTATCTCTCACCTTAGCAATTTAAATAGCCCATTGAGCCCCGCCTATGTGGTTAAGTGTCGTGTGGACCCCTGAATCAGGAGGTCACTGGTTCTATTCCTGGTCAGAGCATATGCCTGGGTTGTGGGCTCCATCCCCTGTGAGAGGTGGATGGGAGGCAGCCGATCAATGGTTCTCTCATCGATGTTACTATCTCTCTATCCCTCTCCCTAAAATCAATAAAAACATATCCAAAAAACTTTTTCAAATAAATAAATGGCCCATTGACTTCTGTTGTGTTCTCCTCCAGTCCATTCCTTACCTAATTAGTCAGTTTCCTGCTCAAAACTCTTCTATAGCATTTGATGATCAACTTCAGTATTTCCTGGAGCCTTATGGGTATTTCAGGGCTTCTTTGTGAATCTCCTCAGGCAAGTGGAAGAACCAAGTGGATAGGAATCTGGTGCTCTAACCCTGGTCAGCCAGTGTTACTTTGATTTTAATTTAGAAAAAAAAAAAAAAGAATTTTTTAACACTTCACAAATTTGCATGTCATCCTTGCGCTGGGGCCATCCTAATCTATTCTGTATTGTTTCAATTTTACTATGTGTGCTGCCAAAGCGAGCACAATCTATTTTCCTTTTTAAGATTAAGCATAAAGATTCATTCTTTAGAAGAGGGAGACACACATAGCCACATCCACACTCTAGCTCCACCTTTGGGTCCTAACCCTCCCAAGGGCACAAAGATCTATTTTAGTCATTAAATTATCCCTTTAGCACCTCTCATGGTGCTCTGCACAGTGTTTAGACCAGTGATGGCAAACCTATGACACGCATGTCAGAGGTGACATGCGAACTCATTTTTTGGTTGATTTTTCTTTGTTAAATGGCATTTAAATATATAAAATAAATATCAAAAATATAAATCTTTGTTTTACTATGGTTGCAAAGATCAAAAAATTTCTATATGTGACACAGCACCAGAGTTAAATTAGGGTTTTTCAAAATGCTGACACGCCGAGCTCAAAAGGTTCACCATCACTGGTTTAGACCATTTATACTTAATATAATTGGTGACATGATTGGGCTTAAATCTATATTGCTATTGTTTCCTATTGTCCTATCTGCTATATTTTCTTTTTTCCCTTCTTTGTCTTCTTGTATATATTTTTAGTATTCTAATTTATTCTACTATTGCTGTATTAAATTCTCTTTTTGAACTACTTGCTTTAGAGTTTACAAAATCAATTTGAACTTATCATCCTTTACTTTCAAATAATAGCATAACATTTTATGTATAATAAGAACCTGAAACTTTATACTTCTTTCTCCCCTCCAGTTTTTGGGCTATTATAGTCAAACTAGGGGCCCAGTGCATGAATTCGTGCACATTGAAAGGAACTGTGGTCTGCGAGGTTGCAGTGGACACTGGGGCGGGTCTTGGCCCATCCTCCGAGTCCCCACCTGGCCTCTCCCGTCCCCTGTCTGCTGGCAGCCTCACTCTCGCTGCTGCCACTCCCATGGGCTGACACCACTGCTCCCATGGGCTAACGGCGCCAATCCAACTCGCACCCGCTGATGGCGGGGAGTGATTAGGGCCAGCACCGGAAGCAGGTGCAAGCGGCATCTGCTGCCCTGATCACCCCTTAGGAGCAGGGGGAGGTGGAGAAGCCCTCAGGGGCGATCAGGAGCAGCGGGTGTCAGAGGCAGCTGCCGGCCCCAATCGCCCCTCAGGAGCAGGGGGAGGTGGAGAAGCCCTGAGGGGCAATCAGGACCGGCACTGGGTGCTGGCAGCAGGTGCAAGCGGCAGCTCTGGCTCCAGCAGCCGGTGCAGGTAGGGCTGGCACCAGCAGCAGGTGTGAGCACCGGCGGGACTGCGGCGCATGGGAGCAAAGAATTTTCAGTAACCACCAGAGGCTCACCCCGATGACAGCAACCGGCGCCCTGCCTTGGTCTGGAGTCCCCGCTCACCTGTTCCACCATCCTGCCACGGCCGACGCCCACCATGTTTCATGCATGCCCCCTAGTGGTCAGCACATGTCATAATGACCAGTTCGGTTGTTTGGTCTATTTGCATATTAGCCTTTTATTATATAGGATGTTTTATTTCTTCATATGTTATAAACCTGACAGTACATTGTTAACCACTTTTGCTTGAAGCAGTCAGTTAACTTAAAGAAAATTTAAAATGAGAAATAAAAGGTCTTTTCTTACCTTTACATTTGCCTTTTCTGGCACTCTTCATAATTTGTATGGATTCAAGTTTTCATCTTGTATACTTTTCTTACTGCCTGAAGAACTTTATGTAACATTTTTTGTATGTAGATCTGTTGGTGATAAATTCTTTCAGCTTTTGTCTATCTTGGAAAAGTTTTTTGCTTGTTTCTTGACAGGATACTTTCACTGGATATAGAATTGTAAGTCACCAATTTTTATGCTTTAAGCTTTTCAGTGATGTCATTACAACTTTTGCCTTGTATAGTTTCAGATGAAACGTTTGTGTTCATTTTTATCTTTGTTCCTCTGTATGCAATGTGTCATTTTTTTCCCTCCGATTTTAAGATTTTTCTTGTCATTTGGTTTTCAGGAGTTTGATTATGGCATGCCTTGCATGTGTTCTTTTGGTACATGAATCCTTGCTTGAGGTTTGAGTGTTTTGGATTTATGGGTCTTCATCAATTTTTTAGAATTCTGATCATTATTTCTTCAGGTAGTATTTTCTCTTCGCTTCCCTGAGATTCCAATAACACATATGTTAGACTATTTGATGTTCTTGCGAAGGTCAGCGAGGCTTTATGCATTTTTTTCTTCGTTTTGTTATCTGTTCTTGACTTTGGAGAGCTACTATTTCCATTTCTCCAAGTTTACTAATCTTTTGTTCTGTGGAATCTAATCTTTTTTAGTTCCATGCAGTGAATTTATTGTTTAAGATATTTTGTATTTTATCTCTCAGAGTTCTATTTCAGTCTATTTTTATATATTCTCTTTTCTCCTCATTGTGTTTACTTTTTCATTCAAGTTTTTGAGTCTATATATAATAGTTTTTTAAGAGCCCATATGCTTAATCCCAACATCTCTGTCATTTCTAGATCTGCTCAATTGACTAATTTTATGGGTCACATTTTCCTACTTCTTGACACATCTAATAATATTTAATTAGATGCTACACATTATAAATGTTGGACTTCGTTACATTCTTTTAAAAAAGTGTTCTTTGTTCTGGAAGGCTGTTACTTGCTGATAGCTTAATCTTTTGAGGGTTGCTTTTGATCTTTTGAACCTATGTTAAGAAGGGTTTAAAGTAACCATTGGCCCATTAGTAAAGCATGACACTTCTGAAGTATCTGCAGAATGTCCTGGGTATTCAACTATAATAGTTTCTCCGAGTTTCCTTGTTTTTGATAATCTCGAGTATTGGCTGGGTATTTTTTAACTGTTCATTTTGGGTTTATATGATGTTCATATGTAGACTGGGGTTTTAGGTTTTAGGAAGAACACAGAGGAAAAATGCCATTTTCATCATCAAGAATGTGTGCTCTTAATTTATCACTGATGAGTTTAATCTTGATCTCCTGGCTCAAGTAGTATTTGTTAGTTTTTTTCACAATAAAATTCCGCTTTCCCTCTGCTATCTATATTGTACCCTTCCAAAGAAGGTCACTAGTATAGCTCATGTTTTTAAGGATCCGGGAGTAATGCTCCTCCTTGAGAGTGAAGTATCTACATAAATTATTTAGAATTCTTCTGAATGTGTATCATGGATCCCCAAGACCATCCTCACATTTAATGATCTGCCAGAAGGACTCGCAGGACACAGCGTGTCCTTGTACTCACAGCTATGATTAAGAACAGCAAAAGGACAGTAAGCAAAATCAGCAAAGTGAAAAGGCACGTTGGATGAAATCCAGGGGAAACCAGGCACAAGCCTTCAGAGTGTCTCCCAGTAGCACCATAGAGGAGGCAATTGATTGCCCAGTATTGAGCTACGACACCATGGGTGAAATGTGACCAGCCACGGAGCTCAGTAGAGACTCAGTGCCCAGGATTTTTACCAGGGCTGATCACATGAGTATCCAGTGCCAGGCACATACCCACATTTTAGACTCCCTAGCCTAGAGGAAAGCAGATGTTCAGCATAATCTGTATTGTTTGTACCAACAGTTTAGGCATAGTGTGAGCCACTCATGTCAGTGCTGGGAATGGTGGGGGCCCTCTTGAAATCTAAGTTCTTAGATGCTAGCCAAGGGCCAGTCTTGTAAGCAGGACTTTCAAAGGATACCAGTCAGGCCTGCTGGGTTAACTTTTTTTCTGCACAATGTGGATTGATCTCTTCTTATTTTTGTATGTAATCATTACTTTATATCAGTATAGATTCATGGATATTTATTTTATAGTTTGGGTTATAGTCCAAAACTACGTTACTTATTTTGTTGCTGAAATTGTTATAGCAGCCCTTTCATACTTTTGACCCTAAAGGATGCTCTAGTCCAGGGGTGGGCAAACTTTTTGACTCGAGGGCCACAATGGGTTCTTAAACTGGACCGGAGGGCCGGAACAAAAGCATGGATGGAGTGTTTGTGTGAACTAATATAAATTCAAAGTAAACATCATTACATAAAAGGGTACGGTCTTTTTTTTTTTTTTTTTAGTTTTATTCATTTCAAACGGCTGCTCTAGTCAGTGGTCAGCAAACTGCGGCTCGGCAAACCGCGTCTCGTGAGCCACATGCGGCTCTTTGGCCCCTTGAGTGTGGCTCTTCCACAAAATACTGGCTCTTCCACAAAATACCGACTTCTGCGCATGGGCCACGAAGTTTCAATCGCACTGTACGTGTGTGTCCGCACGTGGTATTTTATGGAAGAGCCACACTCAAGGGGCCAAAGAGCCGCATGTGGCTCGCGAGCCGCGGTTTGCCGACCACGGCTCCAGGTTATTTTATGTGCTTAAGTCCTAGAATCAACCATTTCTCCAAGAATCCTGCTTTTTTTTTTTCTTTTCTTTTCTTAAAAATATATTTTTATTGATTTCAGAGAGAGGAGGGGAGAGGCAGAGAGAGAGAGAAACATCAATGAGAGAGAAATGTCGATCAGCTGCCTCCTGCATGCCCCTACTGGGGATCGAGCCCACAACCCGAGCATGTGCCCTGACCTCTTGGTATGTGGGACAGTGTTCAACCACTGAGCCACACTGACCAGGCACTCCTGCTTTCTTTCTGTAATGAAGTTTTAAAAATGTTCAAACATTCATTGTAGAAAATGTGGGAAATGTCAAGAGTGGGCAAAAATAGGTTTACAGTTGTTCATATGGAAAATAATAATATAAGAATAACCTGTAAAATCTAACTTTAAAAATAAACCCTGAAATTAATTTTATGCATCTGTGTCCCAAAGAAACTGTTACTGGCTTTGGCTTTGTGTACATCGTGACAGGCTGATTAGATAAAACAGAAACATTAAGTTTATTCTTTTCCATCCGTGTAAACAGAACTCAAGCAGAAGAAAATCCTTTTTTTAAGGTTGTGAGAACATTACTTACTATTTACCACCCCACCCCAAAGTGATCATACTCTGATATTCCGCAAAACAGTTTTGCTTGTTAGAGTTTATATAAAGGTCTACTAGGAATGGACGTTAGTTTCTTTGGTGTGACATTATAGCCAAGTGGTATTAAGTAGCTTTTAAAATTTGTTGGAGGCTCGTAGGCTTAGCTCCATAGGGGTAGGGAAAAAATATGGCAAAATATGTAGTGTATGCCTCCTCACTTCCTGACATGGTTCAGTGCTGAGTATTAGCATTTAATGGTGTAGTTTATATAGGTCTAGATCAGCTTATTCTCCTAACCTGCTAACAGCTGTTCAATGAAAAGATTGTATTTTCAAATCACTTTGGAGAATACTTCAGTTAAAAAAGAAAAATTATAGCCCTGGCCGGTTTTTCTCAGTGGATAAAGCGCTGACCCGCAGACTAAATGTTCGCAGGGTCGATTCTGGTCGAGGGCACACACCTTGGTTGCAGACTTGATCCATGGCCCCTGTGCAGGAGACAACTGATGTTTCTCTGTCTCTCCCCCTCCCTTTCACTCTCTCTAAAAATCAATGGAAAAATATCATTGGATGAGGATTAACAAAAAGAAAAGAAAAATCATATTGTTTTGTATACAACTAGAGCCTTCGGTTTGTCGACATACATGGTTGTTGAATGAGATGTAGTAGGAGGTGATTTTGGACTGTGGAATGCCCTTTATTCATGTTAACACCTTGAGGCATTTGTGTTCCACTAGACCAGGGAAACCTCGCCCTTAACTGATCCTGAGCTGTCTCCGATCGTGTTCAATCAATGGTGTTGTGTTATGGGAATCCTCTGTGGTTAGCTCTTGCAGCCCTGGTTTGAATTTAGGTTTTGGGCCTGTTCAGGAATAGGAATGGCCTAGACTTATTCCAGATTTCTTGGACTGTGCTAAAGAAATGCAAGCTTTTAATGACGCTCCCAATAATACTATTATCACTGAATATGTCTTAATGAATATGACTTTCCTTTTCCCTTAATGTATGATACTTGTACATGGAAGAATGTTCTTTTAGCTTTTAATACAGTGCCTAAATTTATTCAGTTCTAACTTTGATCACTGAATTTACTTATTTTTTTATGGTATTTAAAGAATACAATTGTATAGATGGGTCAATACAAAAATAATGCCACATATGGAAAAACACATGCCTCATGACCTTCAAAGTCATAGTAAACCGATTATGAGGTCAAGGCATGTTCCTTCGGCTGTCAATATAAAATAGTTTTGTCGGGTTTGATTTGGAAATTTTTCTACTATTTTGAAGAGTAGTTAAGCTTTTACCAGGGCCAGTTTTCAGTTTTAAAAGTTTCTATAGAGTTTTAAAGATGTGCATTTTGTTTGACTGGAGGATTTCTTGCTGTTCATTGATATTCTGAGATGTTCAGGGAAATTTGATGCTATTTTAGTAATAGAAGACCCTGTTTTAAAATAACCCCATTATTATCAGAGAGTCCTCTCTGTTGAATCAGTTGCATGCAGCAGAGGAAACTTTGTCCTGAGCTGAGCAGTTTTGGAGCTGATGGAGGCTCGGCCACGGTGTCCATTACATCATCTTTTCAGCCCAGTAGCCAGCGTTCTCTCTGGTGGGTTAAGTGAGGCGGTGGACCCTGCATCATCACAAGCGTGCGGAGAGAGTCCCTGCTTACTGCCTGCGTGTGTAGAGGGGTGGAGGGAATTTACTACTGAGACCTCTCAGAGAAAGCTGGTAGTGGAGTGGGGTACATACCACTGTGGTTTTTCTTCTGGTCAGCTCTTACAGGGAGAGATTTAAAGATACGTCAGGTTCGAATTCACTTTTTATTTCTAAAGCCCTTAGCTGGTGAGAAACTTGGCATCCAAGGGCAGAGCTCTACCCTTGTCTGTTTACTCGCACTAGTGACTCCCCTGAAAGCAGCTGGGGACACACAGCTCATCAAAACTGGTAACAGGAACATAAACAGGGATCATTGCGGCCACGTGTATGTCTGCATCAAAAGAGGTGAGGGTGTCCTTCAGGGCACTTAGAATAAACTTGTGAGCGTTCATTCAACGCGATGGCTCATCTGCATTCAGCGGCGTTCCACTATAGTTGTGCGTCACTGCGAGACTGCATGGTAATGAAGCCAAGGCACTGTGGGTCAGAACTGGCTGCCTGCGAGCTGAAGAGGGACAGCAGCTCGGCTCAGGCTCCGAGGACAGATCAACAAATCCGAGGCTGCTGCTGCTGCTGCTGCGCTGCAGCCCGTGGAGACAATGTTGAGTCTACAGGATTCTGTGTTTTTTGAAATAAGCATAAAGTCCTTGTTAAAGTCCTGGAGCAGCAGCTGTAAGTACAATTGCTTACATGGGGGAAACGCTGAGTCTGACCACTGCCATTCCTTGCATGCTCATTCTTGAAACCCATCCATACCGAGGAATGTTTTTTTGAATGAAAATTTGGGGCAGTTGTAATATTGGTAGTTAAATATTCTTTGACCGGCCTTGGCTTTTTTTATTAATATGGTATCATTCTGGCAAACTTTCTCTCAATGGTCAGAAAATGGGGGAAAAGGATGACAGATAGATGCTGATCTCCGCAGGGCTGCCGGATGCCGGTACTCTTCCACAGTTCTGTTAGCACAGAATGTTTGTGGAGGCAGCTTCAGCTGTCTTAAGGCACCAGGCAATTTAGCATAATGATCATAACTTTACCGTGTTCCTATAATTGAAGTTGCAATGAGTAATTTTCACATGTGGTAAATTTTCTGAGAAAGAACATTCAGGACGATATACTTACATTTCAAAGTTCAAGTAAGTCAATAAAACTAATGTCACTGAGTTGTTATTTTTGCATAAATCTCTTCCTAATATGTGGATCTGGCAGACGTATGGATTTTGTTCAGTATCTCCAGCATTTTCCAGGGGTACTTTTCTCTGAAGATCTCAAAGCACTTCTGGAAATTATTTATTACTATAGTCACTTTTTTTTTTTTGCCAAAATTTTCTTAATAATATGATACCAAACTAATGAGGTAAGCAAAGAGTCTGTTATAATGTCTGTTTTGCCCCCCCAAAATTGAAATGTGACTTTTCCAAGGTCATATGATGGCAAAGAACTGGAATTAGTACCTGGTTGTTCTTGCTCCCAACTGTGCTGCCCGGGCCTGAGCAAACGAATGAATAAAATATGAGAGACTAAATTTAATTTTTTTCAGTTAACTCTTTACCAAAATATTTATTTAAGTGTAGTTTTGTTTTGCAAGCAAATAATATATGGAGGGGGGAAAAACAACCTCTTAAGATATTGTAGAATATAATTAGAGGAGATTTGTATTATGCCAAATATACTGTATTTACAATCTCTGTATTTTATTTTTGATCTGTAAGTAATTCTTCCATATGGAGATATTGTTGTGCCAGATGGCAGAAAATTATATTAGTTCTAGGGAGAAGTTTCTAAGTGAATATACATTGTTAAAATATTGGGAGAATTATAATTACTAATTTTAATTACTTTTACTACATTAGAATATAGAATACATTTTTTAATCAAATGAACTCAAGCATGTTTCCTAATCTCTTTTTTTCCCTTTACCATTGCTTCTCTCTTTTCCTCATCCTTACCATATATTTTTAAAAAAATAGTAATAGTTTTATGGTGAGAATGAAGCTATAGTCAATGGGTTCTTATAGAGGAACAGGTATGTTAGATTATGTCACAGCAGCTTGTCTTGTAAAAACTGAGTTTGCTTAGATACTTGTGAACTTTGTGGTTATTTTGTTTTGTGACCATTTAAACATTTCTATATGTCATTGCCTGAACCCTGAAACCATCACAGCCAAATCTCATGTAATCTTGTTCCTTAAATCCAGGAGTAAACAAAAAATAGATGTTTGTAAAGCCTTTGCTATTAGTAATATAGTGATTCTGTTAGTGGGCATCCTATTGCCCTTGGGCATTCATAGTACAAATCTCTGTGAAGGCTTTTTTTTCCAGTTGTAAAGCAATAGGTTGATATAGAAAATAAGTTACAAGTCTCATTGTTCATGAAAGCCCTAAGCATGTCTGCTGCCTTAGCCATGGAACGTGGAAGAATGTTTTTATTTCTCCAGCAGCTGTAGATGCCTTTTTTTGGTCTTCACTTAGCCCTACTTTATTTTAAAAAGAGAAAGGATTAAAATATGTTAAATATCCTAGAGAAGGATAGTAGTTATCTGTCTCTTCCTAGGGATGTTTTCATAATGCCAACATTTGAATTAGCCAGTGTTTATTGAGCATATACTCATTAAGAAAAAGATGTGATTTTTGCTCTTAAAGAGCTTCTAGTTTAGTCAGAGGTTAAGTATACATGGAAAGTTAGCAGTAAGGAAGTTAAATGAGAGAGATTGCATATGCATTATGACTTGCCAAGTGACTGTTACACAGGAAAAGGACGGGGGGTACGGAGATGGAAGGAATCATATTGAACCACAGAGGGCAGAGAAGACTTAGAGGGAAAGGAATTTGAGTTTGGTGTTGAATGGTAGGATGTTCCCCACGGTGGCAGGCTGCAGTGCCATCCACAGTCTCCCTGGGACAGAAATGGGGGGTGAGTCAAACAACCCTTTCTCACCCCTACCCGCTTCCTCTTTCAGTGATTTACCATGACTTGCCATTCTTCTTTCTAAAATGTTCTTAATCTCAGTGCCTGCCTTCTGTTGCCCACAGCCACTTGCCTTAGTTCAGTTATCACCTGGATTATTGCCATGGCTTCCTTTTGTTCTGTTTGCATCTTCCACATTGCTGCCAAGAGTTCCTTCCACATTCACTCTCTCAAAGTCTCTCCCTCCTTACTTCATAGTTTCCCCCTGTGGGATGAAGCCTTTCACCACCCATCAGGCCTTGCTCATTTTGTTAACCTCCTCTCTTGCCATACATACCTAGTTCTCTCTTGCCATACATACCTAGTTCTCTCTTGCCGTACGTACCTAGTTCTCTCTTGCCGTACATACCTAGTTTTCTCGAACATGCTGTGTCTGTATCTGCTGCTACCTTTTGCCTAGAATGCACTCCACCCCTCTGTCTGCTTCACAGTGGATTCTTTCTCACTTTTCTTTATTGTTTAAAGTATTACATATGTTTCCTTTTTCCCGCATTGACCTCCCCCCAGCCACCCTCACCACCCAGCTCATGTCCTCACCCCCCTAGTGTCTGTGTCCATTGGTTATGCTTATATGCTATCACATGATCTCACTCATTTGTGGAATATAATGAACAACATAAACTGATGAACAAAAATAGGTACAGAGACAGAGAAGCATGAACAAGCTGTCAAACTTCAGTGGGAAGGGTGGCGAGGGGTAGGAGATCAACCAAAGGACTTACTTTTCTTGAGTCAGCCAGATACTTAATGCTTCATCTGTTGTGTTCTTTACTTTAAACATCATTGCATCTTTACACTTATCTCCCTGTTCATGCCTTTTTCCTGGTGGGCAAGAATTGACTGTGTTCTTTGTGTATTCCATGCTTAGTTAAGTTCTGGTAAATGTGCTTGCAACTAAGATCAAGCTTAGGGGCCACAGTCACTTTGTTGGAATGGATTAGTAGGAAAGAAGGTAGGAGGGTAAACATGGGACTCCTCTTATGCTTTGTGATTAGTATTATACTACTGATGTCTCCCAGGAACTATTCCTGAAGCAGGAGTGCACGAAATGATACCTTAGTGATTTCACTAAATTCTAATTGGTGAAGTTCTTGGGAAGAACAGAGAAAAACCTGATTTATTAATAGCTTCTGTAAATTAAAAAAAAATGAAAACAATTCTTTTATTATACAAATTGTATATTTCAAATGTTGCCCCCATCCTCCCAAAGAAAACAAGAAAAAAAATCTGATTTTTGTCATTGAACATAGGTTAATAGCAATATATATTATAATTCTTTATCATTAAATATAATGTCTCATATTTATAAGATGCATTTGCCAGGATTTGTACTTATGTTAACGGCCACGTTTTACATTAATTGCTGCGAGGCCCTCTGGTTCCAGCCCTGCTTAGTTGGCAGAATGTTGTTGCAGTGCTGCTGAAGTTTGATTATAGTTGAGCCTGTTTCTCTCAGTAACAACAATGAGGTGACATTCACTATGGCCTAAATTCGGGATTCTGTCTTTGTGCCAACAGCTTTAGGCATTACTTCTTCTAAAAAGGGAAGCAGGAATGTTGGGTTAAACCAGCTATATAGTGAGGATCCTATCATTTAAACGATTGGCTTAGTTCCCTAAAATTAATAAGACGAGGTAAGATTTATACTGAGAACTATTCAGTTATGTATCTGCAGTGTTAAGGTCACAGATACATCCATTATCAATATTACACCTCTTGTAAACATATTAATTTATAGAATTTGCATCCATAATTTTATGACAGTGAATGTTTCAAAGAATGTAATATTTATCACAGACATGGAAGAGATAAATTGACCTAACCACAATTTTATAAATTAAAATGTGAATAAGATATGGCATGTTAAGAAACTAAATTTGCATACATTACTTGAATTTTTAAACACTGAGAAAAGTTTATGAATATAATTTTTAATGCTCAGAGATGTTTTTCCTGGATTGCAAAGAATAGTAAAAAGCCAGCCTCCAAAAGTGCAATTAGGCATTTATGTAAATTTCAGTTAAAATTTGTTATTGATTAATAATAAACCTTTGTTATTTGATTAATATTAATTAATAATATTGAAGTACTTATGGGTCTGGTATTGTGGTACAAATTATATGTGTGTATACACATGTATGTACAATCAGATACGTACATACATCTATTAAATCTCATGTAATCATTATGAAAATCTGAGGAAAGTATTATTGGTGCCATAAAATATATCTTTTTAAAGTGTATATTTCAGTAGTTTTTTAATGTATTTGCAGAGTTGTATAATCATTGCCACTTTATAATTGTAGAACATTTCATCACCCCCAGAAGAGACCCCATACCCATTAATCTATTTTTCTGTCTCTGTGGATTTGCCTATTCTGGACATTTCATATAAATGGGTCACACTATAGGTGTTCTTTTGTGACTTTCTTCTGTCAGCATATTTCCAAGGTTTGTCCCTTTGTAGTATGTACTTGTACTTCATTACTTTTTAAGGTTGAATGATATTCCATTGTATGGATATACCAGATTTTGTTAATCCATTCATTGAGAATTGCTGTTATTATAGAAGAGTAAATTGGTGCTCAGATAAGTTAAAAAATACACAAAGAACACCCCCTCACAAAAGAAGGACAACCACACACCCACATTCTTTATCTGTAGAACTTCCATTCATCCTTCATATTTCAATTTGAAGGTTCCCCTGATTTAGTGATCCTTAGCAAAATGTGAAGGAAGAAATAGTTAACAGTTTGGGGGAAGGGTAGGTGGGCAGGCAGAAGGGATAGTATGTGCTAGAGGCTGGAGGAAATGGGGCTAGTTTGGCTGGAGCAGGTATGGGAGTGAGCTACAAAGGTAGTCAGGTGCCAGACCACATGGAATCTTGAAGACCTTGTTATAGATTTTGCTTTTAAACCTAAAACAAATGGAGAACCATTGATGTACTTTATGGCAGGGGTTGGGGTGATTTCATCAGACTTACATTTTTCATGGGAAGGGGCGGGGGAGGTACAGTGTGTGCAAGGAGATGAGTTAAGATGCTTTTTAAGTAGACCAGATGTGAGATGAAGGTTGAACAAATAAAGAAATGTTATTTCTTTACTTAGCAAACATGTATATAATGCCTACCAGATGGGTAGGTACTCTTTTAAGTGCTTTACAAATATTAACTCATTTAATTATGGATGTGGGAAATATTTAAGACAGACACAAAAGAACACCTATAGTGTGATGCCATTTATATGAAATGTCCAGAATAGGCAAATCCACAGAGACAGAAAAATAGATTAATGGATAAGAAGTAAGAATAATAGGTTTAGGGTTAGATATAGGAGGTGAAGGAGATTTTTATAAAATGACTTTGGATTGAGCTCCAAATACAGGCATGTGCCCTGACTGGGAATTGAACCGTGACCTCCTAGTTCATAGGTTGGTGCTCAACCACTGAGCCACACTGGCTGGGCTGCCACCATTCTTGTGTCAAAGCCTTCACCTCTGATAATTGGTATTTCTTCCTTCCTGAGCCTTGTCTTGCTAAACTCTTAGGTACTCCATTTTTTTCAAATATGGGACCCTGCTTTGCCATTTGTGAGAAGGAAGTTTTCATCCAAAAACAAAATTTGAGAATTAAGTTCTACTGACATACCTTTTTAATGATCAAACCCACCTAGGGATTAAACATGGATACATATTTCCTGTTCTTAGACTTTGCATTATACATCTGTTTGCTAGCATATCTGTTGCTCTTTCTTGGACCTTCTGGTGCTTTTTACCTGTTGTCATACTCTTTAGAGACCATACTCTGCCACCATTAGTAGGTTTCTCATTACCTCCAACATTACTGATACTCAGCCATTATGCATTCTTTGGCTGTCCTGGTATTTGGAACCAGAAGCTGTTCTGGCTAGTCCTTCTGTACTGATTGTTAAATATTTTAAATACTAGAGGCCCGGTGCATGAAATTCCTGCACTGGGGGGGGGGTGGTGTCCCTCAACCTGGCCTGTGCCCTCTCGCTGCTCCTTAGTGCTGCCGTGGAGGCGGGAAAGGCTCCCACAGGAGAGGCTCCCACCTCCGCTGCTGCACTCGCCAGCCATGAGCCCAGCTTCTGGCTGAGCGGCGCTCCACCTGTGGGAGCGCACTGACCACCAGGGGTGAGCGTCTGCCCCCTGGTGGTCAGTGCGCATCATAGCGACGAGTTGTTCTGGTCATTCTGCCTTAACGATCGCTTAGGCTTTTATTATATAGATGACACCTGGCAGGTATCTGGCCTATTATAGTGTTTAGGCCTCAAAGCATTGGGTTCTGGTCAAACTCTTAGACTTCTTTCCTGAAAGTAGCCATGTTTACAGTTTCATGAACATGTTGATAAGACATAGTTTGCTAGCCTTTTGCAGGATGGAATGGGTGTGTCTTCTTGGTTATTCTTCCTTCTAATCTGTTAATGTACAACATCCTAGAACACTGCCTCTTCCGTGGAATTTCTGACAATTTCACTTTTGGTTGAGTGGTTTTCATGAAGCATGCTATTTCCCAATTTTAAAAAATTTGCTAAATAAGTAAAGTTTTAAGGGCTTTTATAAAAACAGAATTAAAGAGAAGTTCATTTGAATGGGGAAGGTGATAGAAGCCAAGTTCCAAATAGTCAGATATGTTTGTACTGAAGATAATGAATCGTAAATGTATGATAGTTCATAGTAGAAAAACATATGAATTGTTTTAGAAGCTGTATTTTCAGCAATATTTATTGATCCATGTGATACATAAAGTAGTTAGCAAAGCCTTTTGTGAAAAATTGAAGTATGAATTAATATTTATTAACATGTAATATATTAGCAGTGTAACATAATAAATACAGATTTACATTAGATACATTAAATCTTTTTATTTTAATTTAAAATAAGCTTTACTGATATTTATAGCTGCTTTATTCATAATTACCAAAACTTGGAAGTAACCAAGATGCTCTTCAGTAGGTAAATGGATAAACTGTGGTACATCCAATCAATGGAATATCATTCAGTGCTCAAATGAAGTGATGAGCTATTAAGCGGTGAAAAGACTTACGGGAAACTTAAATGCCTATTACTGAGTGAAGGAAGCCAGCCCGAAAAGGCTGCATACTACATGATTCCAACTTTATGATATTCTAGAAAAGGCAAAACTATGGAGAGATGGTAAAAAGATGAGTGGTTGTCAGGGATAGGGGAGGGGGGTGAATAGGTGGAGCACAGAGGACTTTTAGGGCAGTGAAACTCTAGGTGGTACTAGAACAGTGGATACATTTGTTCAAATCCACAAAATGTAGAACACAAAGAGTGAACCCTAATGTGAACTCTGAACTTTGGGTGATAATGATGTGTCAATGTGGTTTATCAGTTATAACAGATGTACTAGGAGGAGGCTATGCATGTGTAGGGGCAAGAGGTATATGGGATAGCTCTTCTGTGCTCTCATTTTTGCTGTGAACCTAAAACTGCTCTAAAAATAAAAGTCTTGAAAAAGAAGAAATGAAGCTAAAGGAAGCATCACATAAAATTTTGGAGCAACATATGAATGAGTGATTCTTATTATAGGGAGACGAGGGAAGGGAAGAAGTGTTAAGCCAGTAAACCAGCCTTAGTAATATTCTTGCAAGTAAGGTTAGTATGTATTTTCAGTCCCCATGTGCACAGGGTGGGCTTCAGTTACACTTGATTTTCTCCTTGCCTGGGGGTCGGCACCCCTCGCATCACCCCCGCAGGTGTTGACCTGGAGTGCATTTTATTCAGAGCACCATGGGGCATTGTGTTGCCATGGTTTGATGTGTAAGGCCGACTGTGGTTCAAATAGAAAACAGTCTCTTCAGCTGCTAAGAGGCAGATTTTTCAGGCGTCTACTGGACTGTTATTAGGACCTGAACTTAAAGTTCAGCTATGCAGAAAAAAAGAGAGGGTTCGTGCGGTAGTGATGGAATCTGATGACTAGACTAGATTCAAAATGTAAGGCACAGGCAGGAATCAATGATGGTTTTAAAGGTAACACCGATGAAACCTCATCCTTTGAAATCACGGATAATGAATGAAAGGCAAGGGATTGACAGAGCACCAAGGTATTGGGTCTGGGGCATGGAAGTGAGTAGGTTGAAGTGGCTGAAACCCTGAGAGAAAACTTTGTAGTATAAACTGGGAGAACCATGTATGGCTTTAAAAAAAAAATGTTTTGAAATGTTTTCTTGATCCTTCATGTTGCTTCCTAGAGCTTTGCCCTTGACATGCCTTTATTGAACACTCTGAGTTGCTTGATGAGTGCAATTTATGGTATTATATACATAGGTTTCTTTATTTATGGTGTTTTTGAAGCTTTTTAATGATCAGAATAAGTTTTAAATAACATCATTGCATAGAACCAGCTGTTCCACTTTAGAAGGATGAGTGTAAGGCAGTGGTTCTCAACCCTTCCTGCACATTAGAGTCACTTTGGAGCGTTTTCCAGAACATACAGATGCCTGGGCCTCACGCCAAAGATTCTGGTTCTGATTTAAGGAAGTGCCAGAGAAGCCAGCAAGGACCGGGATTGGGTTAGGAAAACCTGCCTTTACCTTAAGACTGAGAGTGGGTATAAAATCTTTTCCAGAGGGTAGGATTGTAATAAACAGTCTGACAGAGACAAATTTTTATGTTTGCCAATTTACTGATTTACAGTGAGAAATATGCCAAGCGGATATTAATGCTAGAGCTGGCATACCATCCTTTGCGCTCCTTGTGGGCAGGTCAGATACTGCTAAATTAATATCAGTTGCATGGAGAGCCTGAAGTTCAAAGAAATTAATGTCTGCTCTGCTCTGCTCTAAGGGCCAGAATACCCATCCTTGTGTCTGGCCTACGGGATTGTACTGAGGTGGACATAACATTTCCATCAGCAGCGTGTTTAGTGTCAGGTTTCCCTGTACCTTGCCAACAATAGATCTTATGATCCTTTCTAATATTTGCCGGTCGGATATGCATAATATGAAAGCTCATTGCTGTTTTAATTTGCATTATCTGGGTACTACAAATTTTAGATGAATATTTTTTCGTATATTGTACTTTTAGGTTTATTCTTATGTGAATTGCCTAAGTGCCGGGACGGACCGGCAGACCCTGAGTGACGGGTGAATGATTGCTCTGACACACGCTTCTGTGAAAGAGAGGCTAAGGGGCTGTTTTGCTTTAGGAGCAAATAGCCCTGTTCGCCTGCCTCCTTAGGCTTTTATTGTCACCACAGTTTCAACTAAAATTAACCTCTCGATACTATCAGCAGGGTATGTATCCTTGAGAAAGCACATGCTTCTACAAGGTCGGGTCTAAAAGACTAAACAGAGATTTTAGCAAAACACCCCGGAGTTCAGACTAGTTTGGAAAAGTCAAGGCAGGGGCTGCCACCTTCAGCAAGGCCCCCCAGAGGCCCCCGACCTTTCAGAGATTTCTCCTTACAGACCTTCCAACCAAATCCCATGCTTCCCCACACCTGAGTATATATTTTGCCAAATGTTCTCTATTGTATTGTATTTTTCTTGTTGATGTATAAGAGCACTTAGAATGTTTTACATTTTTCTGTCATCTATATTATATTTTTGTCCAACTTTGTACTTTCTTGTTTATGGTATCATCTGCCTTATAAAATTTTAAAATTTTTATTTGGTTGAATGATTTCATCTCTTTTATAATTTTGGGTTTTCTATCTTGGCTAAAGGTCTTTTCTCCCCTGGATTGAATATGTTGATGCCTAATTTTTTTTTAGACTTTTAAAAATTAACTTTCAATTTCACATCCTTCTGGACTTTGTTTTTGAATATAATATTTTTTTCCAGATGAATAGCCAGTTGTTCTAAAATTATAACCAAACAGATATTCCCTATCCCTCTCATTTGCCCATGTTAAATTCTTTTTTTGTTAATTTAATTTTTATTTATTTTAAAATTTATCTTTATTGTTTAAAGTATTGCATATGCCCCTCTTCCCCCACTTTGACCTCCTCTACCCCACCCTCCCCTTTTAGGCCTTTCGCACTATTGCCCATGTCCATGGGTTATGCACTTATGCATACAAGTTCTTTGGTTAATCTCGTCCTGTAACCCATCCTCTCCCCTTCCCGCTGAGATTTGTCAGTTTTATGCTTTATGTCTCTGGACCTATTTTGTTCATCAGTTTATTTTGTCCATTAAGTTCAGCATATGAGTGAGATCATGTGATACTTCTCTTTCTCTGACTGGCTATTTTGCTTAGCATAATCATCTCCAGGTCCCTTCATGCTGCCTCAAAGGGGAGGAGATCCTTGTTTTTTATAGCTGCATACTATGCCATTATGTAAATGTACTACAGTTTTTTTATCCACTCATCTACTGATGGGCACTTGGGTTGTTTCTAGATCTTAGCTATGGTAAATTGTGCTGCTATGAACATGCGGGTGCTTATATTCTTTCTGATTGGTGTTTTGGGATTCTTAGGATATAGTCCTAAAAGTGGTATCACTGGGTCAAGTGGGAGCTCCATTTTTACTTTTTTGAGGAAACTCCACACTGTTTTCCATAGTGGCTGCACCAGTCTGCATTCCCACCAGCAGTGCACGAGGGTTCCTTTTTCTCCACATCCTTACCAGCACTTGTCGTTGATTTGTTGATGGCAGGTGTGAGGTGGTACTTCACTGTCGTTTTACTTTGCATCTTGGATTTTTGAGAAGTCTCTCATCTCCTACGTTAATCTGATTTATCGACACTTTGTTTACTGAGTTGATTACTGTTACGTTATATTCTGATATCAGCAATTTTACATTATATTTTGGTATAATGTTTTGATTGTATTTATAATGTGTTCTGATCAGTTACATTATCTTCTGACTTAGCAAATATTTTTTGTACTTTTTAAAAAATATGTTTTTATTGATTTCAGAGAGAGGAAGGGAGAGGGAGAGAAAGATAGAAACATCGGTGATGAGAGAGAATCGATGGGCTGCCTCCTGCACGCCACCCGCCGGGATTGAGCCCACAACCTGGGCATGTGCCCTGACTGGGAATCGAACCATGTTCTCTTTTTAAAAAAATATATATTTTATTGATTTTTTACAGAGAGGAAGGGAGAAGAATAGAGAGTTAGAAACATCGATGAGTGAGAAACATCGATCAGCTGCCTCCTGCACACCCCCTATTGGGGATGTGCCTGCAACCAAGGTACATGCCCTTGACCGGAATCGAACCCGGGACCCTTGAGTCTGCAGGCTGATGCTCTAGCCACTGAGCCAAACCAGTTAGGGCAGAACCATGTTCTCTTTTTTGTGGGTTGATGCTCTACCACAGAGCCACACTGGCCAGGCTATTTTTTTAAATATTTTTTTTAGCTTTTTTGGAGTATTTGTTTTTCTGTGTGTACTCTAGGATAGTTTTATTCAGCACAACCTAAACAGAATAGTATTGAGATTTTAATTGGAACTGTAGTAATTATATTAATTTTGTGAGAATTGACACTTATTATAAATGCTCCCACCTATAAATATGTCTATTTATTCAGAACTTCTTTCGTGTCCTTTAACGTGATCTTGTAGTTTCTTTCATGTAAGCTTTTCTTATTAAATGTATTCCCACCTATTTTATATTTGTGAATAGAAGATTTTTCTGCATTTTCATTTTTAGGTAGTTATTGCTAGTTAGTATAGAAAGTTTCATGTCTTATTTTTCAATGTTTATAACAATGATTTAATTTTTTGGTATTATTGCATTTACTTACATAAATCCCATAACTTCCTGGATGTTGTTGAATGATAAGGCAAGAATCAATCTATCTGTTTAGTTTCTGTTTTTAATTGAAAGAGATTTCGTGTTTTGAAACCTATGATAATTTGCTGCTGGTGTTTGGTAAATATTTCATGTGTCACTAGCTGCTGGATACTCTTAGTGAGCAGTTACATTTCTTTGTCTGCTAATTAAACGTGGCTCATCCCTATTTAAAGAGTAATCCTGAGAGTGAGGACAGGGGAAGCAGTCTTAGCCTCTGTGGACCTCTTAGCTCCCAAATAAGATATTAGGAACAAGTCTTTTTGCTCCTTGTCTGCCCCCATCATCTCAGCCTCAGGGGCATAGGGGACTCAGACGACCTGCTTACAGCTTCTGCTCAGCCTCTTAGACAGCAAAGAAGATGGCTACAGGTCTCTATGCAGTTGTTTACCTCCCCCGGGCCCTGAGTCTACCAAGGTATGTGTGCTAGAGGAGGTCCTACAGGATTTGATGTTCAGATTTTCACATCAGGGTTATCCTTTGCTGATCCCCAGGCTCTTGATTGCAAGAGGAGAATAGCTTTTTACTGGCAGTGATTATTTTTATGGGAGAAAAAGAGAACAAAAATGAAAACTACTTTTGTGATGCTTCTGACACATACCATGGTTGAGATATAATTCATCTCATTCATTTTGTAGAGGGAAAGCAAAAACTTAGAGAGGTTAAATAATTTGATGAAGGTTATAATGATTCTAAGTAGTCAAGTCAAGGGTCCTTGGTCTTCTGACTCCTAATGTGCTATTTGCAAAATGTGCACATTTTGAAAATAGCACATTATTTCTAGATTTTCTGAATAGTTTCTTAGCTGAGCTTCTGAAGGTTCAAAAGAGTACAAGAAAATGACCCCAGGGAGACTAGCTTGAGTGAATAATGGATTATTTAGAGGATAGGTCATTTTTCTCGAGCTTTATAATAAGTGATATTTCTGTAGTAGACTTCAAGTAAAAAAATTGGAAATGTGCCCAAGATGTCATAGGACTTCTATGTTTAGAAACTGTTTTCAGTGGGAATAGTTGAGACTAGGATAAATAAACATTTTGGGAACAGCTGCCCAAAGAACAACGAAAGTCTTAATTTTTTATCCATTGAAGTGTAACCAGAAACAGAAAAGTTAGACTGAGGAGTGAGGAAAATGATTTCATTCACATAGAACAGAAGCAAGGCATTTACAAATAGAATTAATAAGAATTAGATAGATATTCTACGGAGGAAAATGCACATTTGGGGGGTGGGGGAGGCGTTACATGAAAGAAGATAAATTAGTGAGGGTATGTCAGGTTCTAGACAAGAAGTCTTAAGACATAATTTCTCTTCTAATTAACTTCTGAAGCTATGCATAAATGTGAACATATAAGTGAAATAGCAGCTGAGAAATTATGAAGGTGATGAGTAAATAGTATTTGTACCAATAGATAACAAAACCTATTATAAAGCTACAATAATTAAAAGTATGGTACTGATACAAAAAGATTACTAAGGAGCAAAATAGAAAGCATATCTGAGTCTGGCTTTAGTTTATGATAGTGAATATCAAATTAGTGACAGAATTTCAGTAAAGGAAGCCAGAAGAATTTGATTAAATATTGGGGGGCGGGGATAACATAATGTTTTTATTGTATATGCAATTAAAGACATTGCTTAAATCTGAATGACAGATTTAAATGGAAAAAATAAAACTAAAAAAGAGTTAAAAGAAAATATGGGTAAATATCTACCTCACCAGAGTGGGAAAACCTTTTCTTCTTAGCCCATTTTATGTAAATGAATATGAAGATGCAACCAAAATATTTCATCTGGGAAATAGTCTAAGCAAATATTATGCTAATAAACTAGACTTGTAAAGGGGAAATACAGCCCTAACCGGTTTGGCTCAGTGGATAGAGCGTCGGCCTGCGGACTGAAGGGTCCCAGGTTCAATTCTGGTCAAGGGCATGCACCTTGGTTGCGGGCACATCCCCAGTAGGGAATGTGCAGGAGGCAGCTGATCGATGTTTCTCTCTGTTCGATTCCGGTCAAGGGCATGTGCCTTGGTTGCAGGCACATCCTCAGTAGGGAGTGTGCAGGAGGCAGCTGATCGATGTTTCTCTCTCATCGATGTTTCTAACTCTCTATCCCTCTCCCTTCCTCTCTGTAAAAAAAAAAATCAATAAAATATCTTTTTAAAAAAAGGGGAGGTGGGGAAACAGGTCTATCAGAATCTGGCAATTCTGAAGAAAATAAAGGCACTGACCTGAAAGTTTAGAAACTCTGGACCTAATGTGACTGTGACTTTGATTAGGAGTCAGTTTTCTCGTCACAAATTGGTGATAACTTGATGTGGTATTCTAGATCTCATTCTTACCAAGGATTTGACCAGCTGGTTGTTAAGCCATTGATAGCTTGAAATCAGCCATGATGAAAATCAGTGCACAAGGGAAATTGGCAAATGCTAATAAATCAGGACTCTTGGTTTTTATTTGTTTGTTTTTGAGCCCTTTACCAGCATATCACTTGAAATAAGAATAGTTTGTTAGTCCCTGGCTGGTGCTGCTCAATTGGTTGGAGTGTCATCCCATACAGGGAAAGGTTTTGGGTTCTGTCGATCCCTCGGGCTGGTTTAGGTGTGTGTGGGAGGCAACCGATTAATATCTGCCTCTCTCTCCCTACTCTCCCTCCCCTTTCCCCTCCTCTCACTCAAAATCGTTTAATGTGATCTTGGGTGAGGATTTAAAAAAAAAAAAAAAAAAGAACAGGTTTGTTAGGGGAAAAAAATGAGATGATATGCAAAATACCTTAAAGTATTAAATAAATAATGTTTCATTTCCATCAGAAATGAAAAGTGTCTGGTATGCATTTCCTTCCTTCATGAAGGCATTTTGAGGTAGGCCTTGCTTTATAGCAAATTGTGTTTGTGCAATGAAGTCATCAAATGATGCTTTCATATTGTACCCTTAACACCCACAACACGCACATTGTTATATTCCCTCTGTTCCTCTTCAGATGTACTTGCTCTCAAATGTACAGTGTTTCTCTGGATGGGTAGTTGGAAGGCACACCCATCCATCTGGCCTCCTCAGAAGTTGACATTTGCTATTATTCCCTAATACTGATTTTGCTTTCTTTGTTTTTACTTTTAATCTGTCTACCATATGATCTGATTTGTGTTTTGACATTTTATTTTTAATTGACTTATAAACTGTTTCCTTTTCCTGAGTTTGATCCAAGTATATTATTGTTTTAGGCTTTCGCTGGAGCTGTTGTTTATTTTGACTCTTCCCAGGCACCTTTGGTTCTGGCTGACAGGGATAGAATAGGCTTTTCTTTCTTTTATTTTTATGTTTTTAAAAATTAACAGACTTTATATTTTTTTTTTAAGAGGAGTTTCAAGTTTACAGAAAATTTGAGCAGAAAGCAGAGTTCCCATGTACCGTCTTCTTATTCCCCCCCTCTCCCGTTTCCCCTATTAACATTTTACATTAGTGTGGTACATTTGTTAAAACAATTGATGAACCTGCATTGACATGTCATAATCACCCATCCATAGCTTACATCACATTCACTCTTTGTATTGTACATTCTATGGGGTTTTGACAAATATATAGTGACATGTATCCACAATTATAGTATCATGCAGAGCAGTTTCAAGGCCCTAAAAAAAGTCCCTTGTACTCTCCTATTCATCCTTTTCTCCCTTCCCCTCCACCCCCATCCAAAAACCTGAACCCCTGATAACCATTGGTCTCTTTTTTTAAAAAAAAATTTATTGATTGATTTGAGAGTGAAGGAAGGGAGAGAGAAAGGGGAAAGGAGAGAGAAAAATATTGATTTGTTGTTCCACTTATTCATGCATTTATTGGTAGGTTCTTGTATGTGCCCTAACCAGGGATCGAACCCGCAACCTTGGTATATCAGAAATATGCTCCAACCAGCTGAGCTACCTGGCCAGGGCACCACTGAGCTTTTTATTATCTCCATAGTTTTGCCTTTTCCAGAATGTCATATTGTTGTAATCATACAGTATGTAGCCTTTTCAGACTGGCTTCTTTTGCTTAGAAATAGGCATCTAAGTTTCCTCCAAGTTTTTTCATGACTTGAAAATTCTTCTTTTAAGTGCTGAATAATATTTCATTGTCTGGATATATACCACAATACATCCAGTTACCTACTGAAGCACGTCTTGGTTGCTTCAGAGTTTTGGCAACTAGGAATAAAGCTGCTATAAACATCTGTGTGCAGGTTTTTGTGTGGACATACTTTAAACTGCTTTGAGTAAGTCCCAAGGAGTGCAGTTAGTTGCTGAGTTGTATGGTATGAGTATGTTTCATTTTTTAAGAAACCTCCAAATTGTCTTCCAAAATGGGTATACAGTTTTGTGTTTCTACCGCTATCTACATGTCTTCTTTGGTGAGGGTCTGTTCTGATGTTTTGCCCACTTTTAAATTGAGTTGCTTATTATTGTTGAGTTTTAAGGATTTTTTTATGTATTATGGATTCTTTATATATTTTGGAAGCTGATTATGTGTTTTGCAAATATTTTCTTCCAGTCTGTGCCTTGTCTTTTCATTCTATTAACAGTATCTTTAGCAGAGCTGAAGTTCATTTTCATAAAGCTTAACTTACCAACTTTTCTCTCATGGGTGTTGTATTTGGTGTTATATTTAAAAAGTCATCACTAAACCTAAGAAAATCCAGACTTTTCTCTTATCTAATATTCTAGGAATTCAGAGGGGTTTGCATTTTACATATAGAATTCATTTCGTATTTCCCATTTACATCTATGATCTGTTTTGAGTACATTTTTGTGAAAAGTGTCAGGTTTGTGTTTAGATTTTGTTTTTTTAAATTTGCATGTGGGTGTCCTGTTATGCCAGCGCCATCTGTTGAAACTCTCTCTTTCTCATTGATTGCCTTTGCTCCTTTGTCAAAGTTCAGTTGACTATGTTTGTGTGGGTCTATTCCTGGACTTTCTGTTCTGTCCCACTGATCTGTTTGTCTATTTGTTCAACAATGCCACTCTGTCTTGATTACTGTCCCTTTAAAGTAAGTCTTGAAGTCAGCTAGTGTAAGTACTTCGACTTTGTTCTTCTTCTTCAGTATTGTGTTAGCTATTCTGGGTCATTTGCCTCTTCATATAAACTTTAAAATTAGTTTGTTATTATTCACAAAATAACTTGCTGGTAATAGGCTTGCTTTTAAACTAAGAATTTTGCTTTTTAAATTGAGATATTTTTATATTTTTGTTCCTATTCCAAGGCCTCTTCTTTTTTAGGTGATCATCAACATTTTTGTTAGCCATTATAAGAAAATAATTATTAGAATTGTATGGTACTTCATTATATTTTTGCATATAAATCTATACATAAATACATGCATGTATGTATATAAGATTGTGACTATAAAGTACTAATTTTTATTGTTTAAGACCAGTTCTTGGGGTTGAGATGGCAGCAGGCTGCTTTCACAGACTCCATTGGGGTCTATCTAATTTTTGTTTGTTTTAAAAATATTTGTGAGGTTAAATACTATTTTTGTGGTATTGGCCTGTTTTATGCTTTGTACCTTGTTTATTCATGTCTTTTGTCCAGTTTTCAGTTTGGAGATGTGGGTCTTTTTCTCATTTTATTAGAGCTTTGTAGATGGAGGCAAAAGTGATTAACCCTTTAAAAGTAATTTTTGAAATTTGATTTTTTTTTAAAAAAAATATATTTCTTTATTGATTTCAGAGAGGAAGGGAGGAGAGAGAGAGATAGAAACATCAATGATGAGAGAGAATTGTTGGGGTCCAACCCCAGCAGGTCCAGGGGTCCCCAAAGGTGTGGACGGAGTCGGAGAAGAATGAATGACACGGTGACAGCTTTCAGTTGATCAGCAGCCTAGCCAGGATCTCTAGCCACAATCTCCAGCCCAAGTTCTGTCCAGGTTCTCTTGCCATGTTCTCTCGCTAGGTTCTCTAGCCAGGTTCTGTCCAGGTTCTCCAGCCAGGTTCGGTCGCCAGGTTCTATCCAGGTTCTCGAAATTTGATTTTTTTAATGCAGATATTTGGAAGATAAATCTTTATTTGGAAGCGAAATGCAGGTTTTCCTTAAACTTTTGGCTTTATTGGCAAATTTATTTAAAAAAATATATATATATCTACACTAATAAAAGAGAAACATGCAAATTAACTGCTACTCCGCCACTCCGCTACACCCACAAGCCACGCCCACCAGCCAATCAGGAGCAAGTATGCAAACTAACCCAACTAAAATGGCGGTTAAGCCTCAGCCAGAGGACTTAGGCCTAGGCAGGGGCAGAGCTGGCGATGGGAGGGTCTGGGGGTCCCCTGCCCAGGCCCCGAGGTTTTAGGCCTGGGCAGGGGATGAGCCGGGGATCTGTGTGAACTACAGAGGAAACACCTTTTCTGACCACTCATTGGCTAAGCTCCCTATATGCCACTGGTAATATTCTTAGTAACTTGGGTAATAAGAATCCAAGAAGGTGATCTAGGGTTTTTCCACCACACTCCTGGAGAAAAAAACAAAGGTCCGCTGGTGGAAGGCTAAGAAATGTCATATCCTGCCCTAGCCAGTTTGGCTCAGTGGATAATGCCTTGGCCTGCCGATGGCAGGGTCTGCGTTCAATTCTGACCAAGGGCATGTACCTAGGTTGCAGGCTCCTCCCTGGCCGGGGCCCAGGTCAGGGCTCATGCAGGAGGCAACCAATCAAAGTGTTCCTCTCACTTTGATGTTTCTCTCTGTCTTTCCCTTTCTCTTCCACATTCTCTAAAAATCAATGGAAACATATCCTCAGGTGA